>NW_026906982.1:125000-140000 GCF_033978795.1 Nerophis ophidion | reverse complement strand
TAGACTGCGATACAATGGCAGTCACACATAAGAGATAAGTGTACACTGCAATTTGATGGCAATCACTCATAAGAGATATGTGTAGACTGCGATACGATGGCAGTCACACATAAGAGATACGTGTAGACTGCAATATGATGGCAGTCACACATACAGTAAGAGATACGTGTAGACTGCGATATGATGGCAGTCAAACATAAGAGATACGTGTAGACTGCAATATGATGGCAATCACACAAGAGGTACGTGTAGACTGCAATATGATGGCAGCCACACATAAGAGATACGTGTAGACTGCAATATAATGGCAGTCACACATACAGTAAGAGATACGGGTAGACTGCGATACGATGGCAGTCAAACATAAGAGATACATGTAGACTGCAATATGATGGCAGTCACATAAGATATACAACACCAAATTTTTAAATGTTCCATTGAAAATAAAGATCATTACACATAGGACTCAAAAATCTGTCAAAATGTTTTAGTGCGACTTTGAAGCTTCACCGCTTAATAGATTGTCGGTCCATCACGGCTACCGTAGTCAGATATACAAGTACTATTATGTTGTGTGTATAAGGACCACAAAATGGCACCCATTAGCAGACATATTATCTGCCGTTTTGTTTCACAATACGCAAAAACAACTTTTCGTACCTTCTGGTACCTGCTGATCTGTATTTGGGATCTGCATGAGTCCTGAAAATGTTCGCACATCCGCCATTGTAGTCTGTAGTCGATAAGCTTTTTCTTTTTCTCCATCTTCTTATTATGGGACCTTATTCCTCCACTGTTGGCCTTTTTAATATAAAGTAGTGTAAAGTTCTTACTCATTTCTGTCAGTAAGCACGCAGAGAAAGCGCTAAAACATACCGGTGTAGTGCGTTTACATTATTCACCCAAGTACTTTAGTTAGTAGAGTTAAAAAAATAATTTGGGTTGTGCTTACCGACCTCAAAGCCATTTTATTTGGTATATGGTGAAATGATAAGTGTGACCAGTAGGCATTGAAATGAGAAGGAGTGTCCAGATTTTTGGCCCTGTTCTGTATACGTCAGGCAAACATCCCCTATAATCTTTCTTTGGGGGATTCCTGGGAAGACCATCTGGAATTTGACAGGTGCGTTGCAGCAGCAGCAAAAATGTATACAGTTCCAGGGAAAAGGCGAAGGGGGAAAAGAAGATTGATGTGGAGGAAAGAGAGGCGGAACAGCTGAGAGGTTTAGTCTTACACCGTGAGGAATTCCCTTCCAAAATCCCATTTCCTGCCTGACCTTTGCACTGGATGCATGGAAGTATTTCTGGCTTGGGCGTAACCTCGACTTAAAAGGGAGATAGCGTTTTTTTTTAGCCCGTGTTGAGAAAAAACTACAGATCCAAACATCCAAACTGTTGCTTGCAATCCAAGTAAAACTAAAAAAAGGTGTCACTTCATCAACCTTGCAAAAGTACTATTTTTTGGTGTATGTGCTCTTATTTTGGCTCCACTTCATCTTTCTTGTTCGTGCAACTTCACTTCCCGTCTGTTTCTTCCCAGCTTGTGTTTATTCCAGCCGGTGTTAATACACTGACAGACAACATTCGGATTCCCAACATGCATTTCTTCAAAACTACGGCAAGTAGTAAGGTCCAAAAACATAACGGAGATGAAGCAGAGGAATGAAGAAGAGACATGGCGACGACGAGTAAGAAGAAGAAGTACGCTTGCAGGTTCCAAAAATATTGTAAAAAAAAGAATTTTAGTTCTTCCAGGACAGCTCAAAGGGGAAGAAAGGGGTATGCTGCCTGCAAATTTTGTAGATCATACATGGTTTGCCGAACAGATATATATATATATATATATATATATATATATATATTCATATACACACACACACACACATCAGGGGTCACCAACCTTTATGAAACCAAGAGCTACTTCTTGGGCGCATTCCAGCACGTTTTGATTATGATTTGTGTGACCACTCCCTTTAGAGGCAGCCTCAGTGATGTTAACTAGGGAACTCCTGAATAGAGGAGCACAGGGGCTGTACCTTAGAGCGTGGTGGGAGACTGTAACAGAGTGTGCAGCCCCAAACGTTTCTCCTCATGAGCTAAATTGAACTGTCTTTGCTTGACTCCTTGCTTCTTGTCTTGTTTTATAGATATTTTGGTGTTTCAACTACAAGCCCCGTTTCCATGAGTTGGGAAATTGTGTAAGATGAAAATATAAACGGAATACTATGATTTTCAAATCCTTTTCAACCCATATTCAATTGAATGCACTACAAAGACAAGATTTTTGATGTTCAAACTCATAAACTTTGTTTTTTTTGCCAATAATAATTAACTTAGAATTTCATGGCTGCAACACGTGCCAAAGTAGTTGGGAAAGGGCATGTTCACCACTGTGTTACATCACCTTTTCTTTTAACAGCACTTCAATAAACGTTTGGGAACTGAGGAAACTAATTGTTGAAGCTTTGAAAGTGGAATTCTTTCCCATTCTTGTTTTATGTAGAGCTTCAGTCGTTCAACAATACGGGGTCTCCGTTGTCGTATTTTACGCTTCATAATGCGCCACACATTTTCGATGGAAGACAGGTCTGAACTGCAGGCGGGCCAGGAAAGTACCCACACTCTTTTACTACGTGTTGTAACACGTGGCTTGGCATTGTCTTGCTGAAATAAGCAGGGGCGTCCATGACAACGTTGCTTGGATGACAACATATGTTGCTCCAAAACCTGTATGGACCATTCAGCATAAATGGTGCCTTCACAAATGAGTAAGTTACCCATGCCTTGGGCACTAATACACCCCCATACCATCACAGATGCTGGCTTTCGAACTTCGCGCCTTTAACAATCAGGATGGTTATTTTTGTCTTTGTTGGGGAGGACACCACGTCCACAGTTTACTAATATAATTTGAAAATGTGGACTAGTCAGACCACAGAACACTTGTCCACTTTGCATCAGTCCATCTTACATGAGCTCTGGCCCAGCAAAGCCAGCGGCGTGCCTTGGTGTTGTTGATAAATGGGTTTTGCTTTGCATAACAGAATTTTAACTTGCACTTACAGATGTAGCGACTAACTGTAGTTACTGACAGTGGTTTTCTGAAGTGGTCCTGAGCCCATGTGGTGATATCATTTACACACTGATGTCGGTTTTTGATGCAGTACCGTCTGAGGGATCAAAGGTTTGTAATATCATCGCTTACGTGCAGTGATTTATCCAGATTCTCTGAACTTTTTGATGACTTTACGGACCGTAGATGGTAAAATCCCTAAATTCTTTGCAATAGCTTGTTGAGAAATGTTCTAAAACTGTTTGGCAATTTGCTTACAAATTGGTGACCCTCGACCCATCCTTGTTTGTGAATTACTTAGCATTTCATGAAGGCTGTTTTTATACCCAAACATGGCACCCACCTGTTCCCAAGTAGCCTGCACACCTGTGGGATGTTCCAAATAAGTGTTTGATGAGCATTTTTCAACTGTATCACTATTTATTGCCACCTTTCTCAACTTCTTTGTCACGTGTTGCTGGCATCAAATTCAAAAGTTAATGATGATTTGCAAAAAGAAAAATGTTTATCAGTTTGAACATCAAAGAAGTTGTCTTTGTAGCATATTCAACTGAATATTTGTTGAAAATGATTTGCAAATCATTGTTTTCCGTTTATATTTACATCTAACACAATTTCCCAACTCATATGGAAACAGGGTTTGTGGACAATTATGAGTACAAACCTCATTGTTAATTGATAAAGTTGTAATACTATAAAAAGAAGTAAAATAACACAAATCAAGTGATGATTTTACAAGAAATATTACATTATTTTACAGAAATGAGGTTGAAGAAGTCAGAATACTGCAAGAACAATTGGGAAAGATGTTTCCTGCAAGATCCTGTGCTTTGTTTCAGGAAATAGTTACTATATAGAGTAGTGCCTTTAGGGTTCTTTGCGGGTCCCCTTGCATTCCCTTAGGTTCTGTAAGAATCCAGACCCGCTTGCTCTTTCTGGGTTTATTGTTGGACCCACCCAACGTTAACCACAAACTCTGATGACTTAAACCTCATGGTGATGCAAACAAGGACAAGTTAGTATCGTAACAATAAAATAAAAATGCCAATAAAGACACACATCCTTTATTTTATTTGTCTGATAAAAAAAAAAATCACATTAATGCATGCACATTCCAGTGATGTCTTCATTTCCACCACCATTTATGGTCATGTCGTACAATTTTCAACAATAAAGATCCATAGAAAAAAAAACTACAACCTGCAAGAAAACCCATAAATAGTCTATGAGGTTGCTGATATCACAGTAGTATTTTATCGTCATTGTGAACCGCGGATCTTCGGATAAAACGGTTCCCTTCTCAAAAAAAAACTTCACCAAACTTTGGTCCATGTCGACATTGGAAGTACCGTTAAAAATGCAGGAAAATAAACCAAGAATGTGAGCTGTGCAAAATAAAAAACAAAAAAAAACATACTATTTTCTGCACGCAACGTTTGAACACAAACATAACGTTGTGTTCCTCGAAGAAAAACAAAAAAAACACCAGCAAATATGCAGCAATATCATTCTCAAACACAACAAAGTGAGCAAGTTCACACCAATAAAAGTTCGTAAAATCGTAAAAATATAGCTTTTTTTTTTTTAGAAATGTCTGATAATATGAGCAGTCTGATATTACCGGACAATAAATGCTTGAAAATGTAATATCGGAAATAATCGGTATCGGTTTCAAAAAGTAAAATTTAGGATTTTTTGAAAACTCCGCTGTATGGATTAATACACGAACATAGGGAGAAGTACAGAGTGCAAATAAACCTTTTCACACACACACACACAAGTGAATGCAGCCATACAGGTCACACTGAGGGTGGCCGTGTAAACAACTTCAACACTGTTACAAATATACGCCGCACTGTGAACCCACCCCAAACAAGAATGGCAAACACATTTCGGGAGAACATCCGCACCGTAACACAACATAAACACCACGGAACAAATACCCGGAACCCCTTGCAGCACTAACTCTTCCGGAACGCTACAGTATACACCCCACGCTACCCCCGACCCTAAAAACTCTGCCCACCTCCACCTTCTCATGCTCTCAGTCTAACTGTCATACTAAATATGAAACTTACATAAACATAACTCCAAAAGCAAACATGCATTATGTCGAAAAATGCCTGTAATATTGCATCTATGGGGGTTTTACTAGAATCAGGCGTTTTGGTAAGGTTTACAAATACAAAAATGTGGTTTTACACATAATGACTGTATAACTGCAAACACTCAATATGACAGTTATTTAAACATAACTCCTAAAGCACACATGACAAATGGCTAATAATGCCTGAAATAATGCATCCTTGGGGGTTTTACTCAAAACATATGTTTTTTTTTTTTTTAAGGCTTACAAACACACATGCAAAATAGTCAGGGAGAGCATGTCCCAAATTCCAAGCTGCTGTTTGGAGGAATGTTTAAAAAAAATAATGCACTTTGTGACTTCAGTATTAAAGGGGGAACATTATCACCAGACCTATGTAAGCATCAATATATACCTTGATGGTGCAGAAAAAAAGACCATATATTTTTTCAACCAATTTCCGAACTCTAAATGGGTGAATTTTGGCGAATTAAACGCCTTTCTGTTTATTGCTCTGGTGGCGATGACTTCAGAACGTGACATCACAGAGGTAATACAGCCGCCATTTTCATTTTCTACACATTACAAACACTGGGTCTCAGCTCTGTGTCTGTTGCCAGACCCCCATTGAATGTGCTGTAGCGTCTTCACATTTGACCAGCGATGACAGACATGGCACAGAGATGTATGGATAACCTGCAGATGCATTTGCAACGATAAAGTCAACGAAATCACAAAGGTGAGTTTTGTTGTTGACGTATGTGCTAATCAGACATATTTGGTTGCGGCGTGACTGCCAGCTAATCGATGCTAACATGCTACGCTAATCGATGCTAACATGCTATTTACCGGCGATGACAGACATGGCACAGAGATGTATGGATAACCTGCAGATGCATGTGCAACGATAAAGTCAACGAAATCACAAAGGTGAGTTTTGTTGATGTTGACTTATGTGCTAATCAGACATATTTGGTCGCGGCGTGATTGCCAGCTAATCGATGCTAACAGGCTATTTACCGGCGGTGCTAAAGCAGACATGGCACAGAGATGTATGGATAACCTGCAGATGCATTTGCAACTATATTACGTTTCCTTCCACCCACATTTAATGCGAAAAAAACACTTACCAATCGATGGATTTAAGTTGCTCCATTATCACAAAATGCGAAAGTCCTGATCGTTTGGTCCGCACATTTTACCGGCGATGTTGACGCAGCTATTCGGCCATGCAATGGCTATGAATAGCGTCAATAGCTATTCGCTCAATAGCTTCAGTTTCTTCTTCAATACTTTCATACTCCAACCATCTGTTTCAATACATGCGTAATCTGTTGAATCGCTTAAGCCGCTGAAATCCGAGTCTGAATCCGAGCTAATATCGCTATATCTAGCTGTGGTATTCCCATTGTTTGTTTACATTGGCGGCACTGTGAGACGTCACAGGTAAATGGATAGTGGTTTCAAAGATAGCGAAAATAAGGCACTTCAAAGCTTTATTTAGGGATATTCTGGGACCGGTAAAATAAAAATAAAAACTTCAAAAAATACAACAAGCCACTGGGAACTGATTTTTATTGTTTTTAACCCTTTTGAAATTGTGATAATGTTCCCCTTTAAATACGGCAGTGCCATGTAGGCATTTTTTTTCCATAACTTGAGTTGATTTCTTTTGGAAAACCTCGTTACATTGTTTGATGCATGACAACAAAATTAGGCATAATAATGTGTTAATTCCACGACTGTATATACATCGGTATCGGTTGATATCGAAATCGGTATTTAAGAGTAGGACAATATCGGAATATCGGCAAAAAAAGCCATTATTGGACATCTCTCATTTTTTTTTCCCATTTTTACACACACGAAATCTGAACTAGACCCGAATAAAACTGAGCGCCAATCTGTGCACAAAAACGTCAAACTTTTCCCTTAAAAATACACAAATATTGTAACGTAATCTAAATAAATGTTTTATGTTTACGAAACAAACTAAAAAACTTTTTTTATGCAGCTTTGTATTAATCGGAGTGTTGTGCAAGTCAATATTTATGAAGTTTATTTTTGACTATGTCTGAAAAAATGCATATATTTAAACAGTGTTATGTTTTCAAAAGATAACAAGGGTGGGGTGTGGTTTCATTAGCACTCTTGGAGCGCCTCCAGAAAACCAGCATCGTGCAGACAGTCGGTCATAAAAGTGACCGTGGCAGTAAAATGTACGCAACATTTACACCAATGCATGTCTGCAACATAATATCTATGGCGGGGGTCAGCAACCCACGGCACTTGTCCTGGCGGCTCCATGGAGCTTTTGCAAAAATGTATGGAAACAAACAAAAAGAACGGGGTTAATAATGTTTTTTGTCGTAACATGATTTCTGTAGGAGGACAAACCTTCCTAATTGTTGGAAAGCCCACTGCTTAACAGGGTGATGAGCGTATTTGGCGAGCGCCGTTTTGTCCGACTAATTTTAGCGACCCTTGAACTCACCGTCATGTGGACTTTGACTCAACAGTTTTGTACATGTATAACTTTCACCGACGCTGCCACAGAAAGACGTATTTTATGCTCCTCCTCATTTTGTCCACCAAATGTTTTATACTGTGCGTGAATGCACAAACGTGAGCTTTGTTGATGTTATTGACTTGTTAGGCATGTTTGGTCACTGCATGACTGCAAGCTAATCGATGCTAACATGCTGTTTAGGCTAGCTGTATGTACAGTGGGGCAAAAAAGTATTTAGTCAGTCACCGATTGTGCAAGTTCTCCCACTTAAAATGGTGACAGAGGTCTGTAATTTTCATCATAGGTACACTTCAACTGTGAGAGACAGAATGTGAAAAAAAAAATCCAGGACTTCCCATTGGAGGAATTTTAAATAATTTATTTGTAAATTATGGTGGAAAATAAGTATTTGGTCAACCATTCAAAGCTCTCACTGATGGAAGGAGTTTTTGGCTCAAACTCTCACGATACATGGCCCCGTTCATTCTTTCCTTAACACGGATCAATCGTCCTGTCCCCTTAGCAGAAAAACAGCCCCAAAGCATGATGTTTCCACCCCCATGCTTCACAAGTAGGTATGGTGTTCTTGGGATGCAACCCGGTATTCTTCTTCCTCCAAACACGACGAGTTTTGGATGATACAGCAGAGGATTGGGAGAATGTCAGGTGGTCAGATGAAACCAAAATAGAACTTTTTGGTATAAACTCAACTCGTTGTGTTTGGAGGAAGAAGAATACAGAGTTGCATCCCAAGAACACCATACCTACTGTGAAGCATGGGTGTGGAAGCTCCATGCTTTGGGGCTGTTTTTCTGCTAAGGGGACAGGACGATTGATCAATTAAAGAAAGAATGAATGGGGCCATGTATTGTGAGATTTTCCATCCGTGAGAGCTTTGAATGGTTGACCAAATACTTATTTTCCACCATAATTTACAGATATATTCTTTAAAATTCCTACAATGTGATTTCCTGGATTTTTTTTTTCACATTCTGTCTCTCACAGTTGAAGTGTACCTATGATGAAAATTACAGACCTCTGTCATCATTTTAAGTGGGAGAACTTGCACAATCGGTGGCTGACTAAATACTTTTTTGCCCCACTGTACATATTGCATCATTATGCCTCGCTTGTAGGTATATTTGAGCTCATTTAATTTCCTCTACTTATGTCCTCTGTGTATTTAGCTTATTTTTCCATGTTTCATGACACATTATCTGTATGTGATATTGGCTACATTCCTGATAGTTGTTTGTGCGTCACATTGTTCCAGACCACAGCAAACGTTACCTTGCTCGCAATGATTGTTAGAAGAAGACGGCCTGACGTTTCCTTTAACTTGGACACACACATCTATACCTTTGGCCATTGTAAGACAATAATTTCCGGGAGTTATCTCATCCTCTGAGAAGTTTTACTAATGTTTTCCAATTTGTAAAAATGTAAAGAATAAATATTACAAGTCAACAATTCTGTCAACCAAGATTTGCGTCAGCCTGCGACGCATAGTCTTTTTGATACGTACATCACGTGTTGCCATCATTATAACACTTTACCAATATGGCTCTTTCAACATCCTGGGTTGCCGACCCCTGGTCTAGACCAAGTGTTCTAAATGTAATTAAAATCATCATAGGTCTCCATTAAAACTTCTACAGGCCTTAGTGGCCACATGTGTGGACAGCACCTTTTAGCTCTTAGTTCCAAAATTGTGTACACTACTGAATTGGGGTCTTATGGCCGCTTATATGGACACTTATACTGCCATCTGGTGGTTACAGAAGAGTATAACATAGAATGGAATGTGGAAGAAAAAAAAAAAAGTGTAAAAATAATTAGCATGTCACAAAACATGAAGTACACGTTTGTTAACTTATGGACTAAGTACATCATATCAAAAGATGATCCATAGTTTTTATTCTAATTAGAGTCCAATAAGCCTAAATAGCAAAGAGAAATTAAAAAAAAATATGTAAACAAACAGCTTGGGACTTAAGAGGTTTTAAGAGTTGCTAAGGATTTGTTACACATTGACTGCAACAAGGAAGAGCTGAAATGTATCGGTTAATCAAATCGGTCTTAGAATACAGAGAGCTTATTCAACCAAGACATGTAGATGGTGTGTGCAAACCACAAAATAGAGCATACCATTAGTGGGCGTGTTGCGAGTGATTTACCAATACTGGAGAATATCTCTGAAACGAGCGGAAAGGAGGTTTAGAGGGGAATTGCACTTTTTTTTGGAATGTTGCCAATCCTTCACAATAACTATGAGAGACAAGAAGACGGATGTATTTTTTTTAAGGCGTGGCCAATGTGAGATCCTCTAATACGCCAATAAAACCCAATAAATTGCCATCCAAAAAGCGCCAACAATACTCCATTTACATTTCGTGACCTCAATATTACATTAGGTAATAGTAGTATTGTTATCATCAGCGCTAATGCAGACAAACTATTATTCTAACTAGCTGTTATAGTGACATCCTCAGCTGGTGAGCTGCTTGCTCGCCTCAGAGCTTGTGAAAGTTTTCTGAATAGATCATAAATAACGCCTCTCACCTGGATAGTAGAAGGTTGAGGGTATAATCCAACAAGTTGGTACACTTTGATAGCCAATTTAGACCCCGGAAATGGCGAGAACGACGCGAAAAGACCCTTGGGTCCGCCCTCCTTTTCTTTGCAAGGGTTATGAGTCACTCTTCATCTAAATGGGAATATGACAAGAGTCTATCAGTTAGCATCCTAATGACAGCAGACCTTGTACTGTAAGTGAAGTTTTCTTATGTTGGCTCTCTTAAAGTCTGCAGTAAGTAATAATGAGTAATGTTATGGGAAAATAACAAACATTGGGATGCATTTTTAAAATGTTTGCGCTGCTGTATGCTTTAAATTACAGAAGTAAGTAAATATTACATGTTATTTAGAATGTGACTGTTACTACATTACATATATACTTACAGTGTGTATATAAAACCTTAACAGAGGTAATCGGATGTTTTTTGTTATGCGTGTGGCGCGGTTGGGAGAGTGGCTGAGCCAGCAACCTGAGAGTTCCTGGTTCAATCCCCAGCTTCTACCAAACTAGTCACATCCGTTGTGTCCTTGAGCAAGACCTTTCACCCTTGCTCCTGATGGATCGTGCTTTCGGGCCTTGCATGGGAGCTCCCGCCATCAGTGTGTGAATGTGTGTGTGTGTGTGTGTGTGTGTGTGTGAATGGGTGAATGTGGAAATCGTGTCAAAGCGCTTTGAGTGCCTTGAAGGTACAAAAGCGCTACACAAGTATACCCCATTTACCATTCATACACAGAATAGTATATATAATGTAAACCAAACACCTTCATAATTATATGTAATATGGACAAGATACACACTGCAAGTATATATATATATATATATATATATATATATATATATATATATATATATATATATATATATATATATATATATATATATATATATATATATATATATATATATATATATATATATGTATATATATATATATATATATATATACACATACATACGCCACCTTCCGCCCGATTGTAGCTGAGATAGGCACCAGCACCCCCCGCAACCCCAAAGGGAATAAGCGGCAGAAAATGCATGGATGGATGGATGCATATATGTGTGTGTATATTTTATATATATATATATTATATATATGTATATATATATATATATATATATATATATATATATATATATATAGTAATAGACCCCTTCATGACATGCATATATGTGTGTGTATATTATATATATATATATATATATATATATATATATATATATATATATATATATATATATATATATATATATATATATATATATATATATATATATATATATATATATATATATATATATATATATAGTAACAGACCCCTTCATAACACTTTGTAATATGTACAATTTACACACTGAAATTATATATATATTATAATGAAGTAACAGACACCTTCCTAATAATATGTACAATATACACACTGTAACTATTTATATATATAAAGCAGTAACGGACACCTTCATAACAATATGTAATATGCACAATATACACACTGCAAGTACACACATATACATACATACATATATATATATATATATATATACATACATACACACACACATACTGTATATATATAATATATATGCATACATATATATATATATATATACATACATATATATATATACATACATACATATATATAATGTAGTAACAGACACACTCATAGAAATATGTATTATGCAAAATATACACACTGCAAGTACATAACATTTAGTAACAGACACCTTCATAACAATATATAATTTGTACAAAATACACACTGCAAGTATATATATATATATATATATATACACATATGTATATTGTAGTAACAGACACCCTCATAACAATATGTAATATGTACAATAAATACACTGCAAGTATATATATATATATATATATATATATATATATTATATTATATATATGAATATATAATTGTTTGTAGCTGAGATAGGCACCAGCGCCCCCTGCGAGCCCAAAGGGAATAAGCGGCAGAAAATGGATGTATACATACACACACACACACATGTATGTGTATATATATATATATATATATATATATATATATATATATATATATATATATATATATATATATAAATAAATGTAATAAGACACCATAACAATATACACACT
Source organism: Nerophis ophidion (assembly GCF_033978795.1). NCBI lineage: Eukaryota > Metazoa > Chordata > Actinopteri > Syngnathiformes > Syngnathidae > Nerophis > Nerophis ophidion. Next base: position 127,635 of record NW_026906982.1, on the reverse strand, counting down.
GTAAGTATACATACATACATATATATACACACACACAAACATACATTTTATATATATATATATATATATATATATATATATAATGTAGTTACTGACACCTTCATAACTATATGTATTTTTGGCTTCAATGGCAACGCACGTCCAACTTCAGGCAACAAATGTGTGTTCTACTTCCAGAAACAAAATGCTAGATTTTCTACTTCCAGAAACAAAATGCTGGATGTTCTAATCATGGAAGATTTGGCAACAGACAACGAAGACGACTATTTTTGAAGCTGAATATACGGAGGATGACCTCAAGCTTATAGAAGCGAGCACGAAGAAGAGGGCGAAACGTCAGAGCTGACGGAAGCCATTAGAGTGAGTGACTTTGATGCAGCGAATGTGGAACTTGGAGCTAAGCTCTGCCGAAACAAATGGTGTGCTTACCCACGTCAACTGGGAACTTTCCAGGCCAATTTGACCCAACAGACTTGTTCATCCAGTGAATAGCTATAATATTGATCCTGATACATATTACGCTAGAAAAATTGTTCCTCAGTGTTCGCTCTTACAATAAAAATGTTACAGTTTGGTTATTAAGCAGGATATAAAAAGTAAATGAAGTAGTGTTGGCAGGGTTTTTTTCCATTACATAACACCCTACTAAAATAATGGCATTTATTTGAGTTCTTGTAGGAAATATTCTTTTTACCGGCTCAGCGGTGTTCACAAGTTCCACCTGTGCCTCTTCTGACGTAGCTCCAAGTGCCGGTCTAAACTACTCCATTTGAGACGTGAGTCGTGACATCTGAAGGAGTCTCTTAAGAGAACGATGAGAACTTAAACTTTTTGAGGATTTTACAGAACTTCTAAATTCAAATCCCTGAGAAACTTTCATGACAAAACCCCACCAAGTTACTCCTCCACCTTCATTAGCATCTTTCTACTATTCTGCCATTTTCCCCAGCCACTGAGATGGTTGCTGAAAAGATCGTTCTGATCCTCCTCCAACGGCTCGTCTTTGTGCCACGGTCCCCAAACACCGCCGTTGTACTGTGGGTTCGACCGCAGGTCTTTAGCCGGGTACCGAACCTTGACTGCGGTCTTGTTGTACTGCGCCAACCGCATTAGCATCTTTTTCACAACATGCGGATAGCGTCCAGAGAGGTCAACTCGTTCGTAAGGGTCCGAGGTGATGTTGAAAAGCCACAGGGACTTGCCGCGGTCCCAGCGGACTCGCTCGTGATGCCAGCGCATCGTTAGTCTTTGGGTGGAGAAGGTCTGAGGGGGTACCCAGTCGCTATACCCAGGAACGCCCGTTAGCAGCTTCCAATGGCCAACCCGGAGCGCCGCCTGGATAGCTGTGTTCCACAACCCGTACCCGACTTTCCAAGACCCGTTCTTGGCCTTAATATAGATGGGATCTATATTGTGAAGTATGTCCTGACGTGGAGATGGTAGCCCTTCGCTGATAGCCTCCCAGACATCAAATCCGTCTAGGCTTAGATCCTCATCCAAAGTCCCTTCCCCCAATGTCACCAAAGTGGGGAACCAGTCTGTGATGTGGACCAAAGACCGACATTTTGTCCCCTTCTTCAGCAAAAGAGGACTGTGAACAAATCCCACTGCCCTAATGCCGCCCTCCCAGAGTGTGGCCTTGCTACCCCTGAGGGGCCAGTTGCTACCGCCTGATAGCGGTTGTCCCCCGTTGTCAGAGGAGTACACAATGACTGTGTTGTCGTAGTAATGGTAGCGCTTTAGCGCTATTGTAAGGTTGCGGACTGCTTCGTCCAGGCAGGATACCATGGCAGCGTACTTGCGCCGGTGCAGATTCACGATACCTTTGTAGCGTTCCAGGTATTGAGCCGGGACTTGTAAGGGGGAGTGGACCGCTTGGTAGGCTAAGTAGAGGAATAGCGGTTTGCGACGGTCATGTTTTGCTAAGATACCGATAGCTTTTTGGGTGAACATTACCGTCGAGTACAAGCCGCGGTCCTGTTCCCAAGCTGCCTCCTCGCCTTCGTACAAGTCATAGCCGCACATGCTGGGACCTTCGCACTTGTAGTGGCTGTAATAGTCGCCGCTTCCCAGCAGAGATCCAAAGAAGGTATCGAACCCTCGCTGGGTGGGGAGGCAGCCTCGTTTGTAGAAGCCCAGGTGCCACTTGCCCACCATGTGGGTGGAGTAGCCCGCTTGCCTTAGCTTCTGGGGGAGGGTTATGTTGTCCAGGGGCAGGCAGTTGGGCTGGGTGGCTCGGATAATGGAGTGCTGGAGCCCAGTGTGGATCTGGTACCTGCAAAGACAAAACAGGCCAAATTTAGATCCACTATGGACTGGATGTTTGCAATATTAGGTTATCATTTAAGTCCCATCTTAAAACTAATTTCTAAACCCTAGCCTTTAAAAAGACCCCCTTTTTAGACCAGTTGATCTGCCGTTACTTTTCTTCTCTGCTCTTCCCTCCTCTCCCTTGTGGAAGGAGAGGCACAGGTGAAATGCTGGCTGTCCAGAGTCGGGACCAAAGGGTGGACCGCTCCCCTGTGCATCAGTTGGGAACATCTCTGCACTGCTGACCCGTCTCCGCTCAGGATTGTCTCCTGCTGGCCCCACCATGGACTGGACTCACTATTATGTTAGATCTGATATGGACTGG
>NW_026906982.1:87500-120000 GCF_033978795.1 Nerophis ophidion | reverse complement strand
ATGAATAAGGTAACATCTGCAGTGGACGCAACAGATTGCCGTGTTTGCAATGACGTTATAACCATAGACATCTTATAAGTAGACGCAAAATTGGCTGCTGTGACGCAAGCAATTTGGCCGCCATCTTGAAGTGGTGATGAGGAGCCGGCAAACAGCCTAAACTAACATTTGACAGGTAGAAAAAAAAGATGCTGGGCTGGTATTCAGCGTTTTCCTGCTCAATTGAGCGGACTGTTGAAAATAGGAATTGGGGGATTACTTTTCACAAGTAAGAATTTACATGAACATACTATTGGTTGTATTTTGTGAAAATAATATTACCACAGAGTTAAGCAGGAGCAAAGAACTACAATATTTGTATGTGAAAATCACAAAGAAATCTTCTGAGGGAGGATGACCCCCCTTACAGGTATTTGGTTTACAAACTTTCAGGCCCACCTAAAACAAAATTCACCAGCCGCCATTGATTATGATGCATTCTCATTTTAATGTAACCACAGATAAGTCTTCAAGTAACAATATTCAAATACTAACTTTGTTGAGTAAGACAGAATGGTTTTATTCTGAATCCAGTTAAACAGATTGGTGGTTTTAGGTGACATAAAGACTTTCAGGTGTTTATACATGTTTAAGTATTTGGCAGACACTTTTATCCAAAGCAACATACATGAAAAATACATATAAAACAATCACTGTAAACATGGCCATTTAAAGGAAGAATGTAATAGAAAATATCAATACAAAGTGTTAAGACAGAAAAAACTCTCTGCTGTTGCAGCAACAGAGATAAAGTCTATAACAGTGGTTCGCAACCTTTTTTCAGTGATGTAACTCCTGTGAACATGTTTTTAATTCAAGTACCCCCTAATCAGAGCAAAGCATTTTTGGTTGAAAAAAGAGATAAAGAAGTAAAATACAGCACTATGTCATCAGTTTCTGATTTATTAAACTGTATAAGAGTGCAAAATATTGCACAATTGTAGCGGTCTTTGTTGAACTATTTATACAAAAAAAGATGTAAATATAACTAAAAACTTGTTGAAAAATAAACAAGTGATTCAATTATAAATAAAGATTTCTACACATAGAAGTAATCATCAACTTAAAGTGCCCTCTTTGGGGATAGTAATAGAGATCCATCTGGATTCATCAACTTCATTCTAAACATTTATTCACAAAAAAGAAATCTTTAACATCAATATTTATAGAACATGTCCACAAAAAAATCTAGCTGTCAACACTGAATATTGCATTGTTGCATTTCTTTTCACAGTTTATGAATTTACATTCATATTTTGTTGAAGTATTTTTCAATAAATATATTTATAAAGGATTTTGAATTGTTGCTATTTTTAGAATATTAAAAAAAATATAATGTACCCCTTTGCATACCTTCAAGTACCCCCATTTGAGAACATCTGGTCTATAGGTCCGTAAGATATATAGATATGTAATGTATTCATACATTGTTTATGTAGGATATATGCATGTATATATAACCTAATCATATTGTTTCTTCAACTTCAAAATAGCTGACTGTTTTTTCCCCTTCTCTGGAATTATATTCCCAGTTTTGATCTCAGACGTCTGGTCACTTATAGCATATAAGAATATTCTATTTCTGTTAAGCAAATTATGAACACGCCAAGACATGTGTCCTTTATCATAGTTACACGTATGACAAAAAAGCGCGTGAATATAAGTGGTATACAGTGAGGTAAAATGAATTAAATGCGCCGACAGTTCATTGCTCCTGCCAAATGAATTGCACTGAGTGGAGCGGATCACCACTCCAAGATGGCGGCCCCGCGTCTCGTCTGCGGCAACAGGCAGTAGCGCTCGATGCTGCATAACCTTATAAGATGTCTATGATTATAACGTTAGCAGTGAGTTAACAGCCTCACTGATTTAACTCCACAGCAAATAAAGTCACGTTACTCAGCCAAAAAACGCAAGCTAACATACAAAACTTACCCTTCTTTGTGCAACTTCAAATGTCGAACGAAGTTGGAAGTTGTTGCGTCTCCGTCTGTAATCTTCCAACCGCATGTTTTGCTTACGGCAATTCCTATTTTGTTGACCAAGTCGTACTTTTAATACCCAAACGAAACACTTTATGGCATAATTGTATTCACTTATTCTTCTGTTGTTTGAAAGCTCTTCTTCGTTGGTTTTCCTCCAATTTGATTGGCTGAATGCTGTGTGACGAAAACAACGTTGATGTAATTTGATTGGCTGTTGTACTGACAAGTAGCGCACAGGCTGTCATCGCACACATGTTGACACACACGCGTACACAATGGAAGACACGGAGCGCTCCTGAATAACTTTTTAATCGTTGGGTTTTGGGGAAAGTAGCAAGTCATGTCAAGTCAAAAGGCTCAAGTCCAAGTCAAGTCACAAGTCATTGGTGTTAAAGTCTAAGTCGAGTTGCAAGTCTTTTTAAATTTTGTCAAGTCGAGTCTAAAGTCATCAAATTCATGACTCGAGTCTGACTCGAGTCAAAGTCATGTGACTCGAGTCCACACCTCTGGTGTGCAGTGATGGCAATGTCTTTAACCTCCTCTACAACATGTCGTCGCACCGGCTTTTAAATCACGCGATCTGCGTGTCGACTGGTCATTTTATGATCAGCCTCTGTTAACACACGAAAGCGACTGCAACGCATACTTAGTAAACAACCATGCAGGTTACACTGAGGGTTGTAATATAAATAACTTTAACACTCTTACTAATATGCTCCACACTGTGAACCCACACCAAACAAGAATGACAAACACATTTTGGGAGAACATCGGCACTGCAACACAACATAAACACAAAAGAACAAATACCCAGAATTCCATGTATCCCACTCTTCTGGGATACATTAGCACCAATCCCCCACCACCTCCAGCCCCGCCCACCTCAACTGACGTACGGAGGGGGTGTGGGGTTTTGATGCTAATGTTGCCCGGAAGAGTAGGGATGCATGGAATATTGCCGTCATTTTACCATTTGGTAGTAGATTTTCCTCCATGTGGCCCCCGGTGTAAAATGAGTATGACACCCCTGATTTAGAGGAAAGTGGTTTTGTTCGATTTTTAAACAAAGAAAACAATCTTAGGTTGCCTTTATTTATAAGTTATCTTGCCGTCATTTTACCATTTAGGAGTAGATTTTTCTCCATGTGGCCCCCGGTCTAAAATGAGTTTGAACCCCCTGATTTCGAGGAAAGTGGTTTTGTTCTATAAATTAAACAAGTAAAACAATCTTAGATTGTCTTTATTTTTAAGTTATCTTGCCTTGATTTCACCACTTTGGTAGTAGATTTTCCTCCATGTGGACACGATCTAAAATGAGTTTGACACCCCTGATTTCGAGGAAAGTGGTTTTGTTCTATAAATAAAAACTAATAAAACAATCTTAGATTGTCTTTATTTTTAAGTTATCTTGCTGTGCTTTTACCATTTGGTAGTAGATTTTCCACTATGTGGCCCCCGATCTAAAATGAGTTTGTCACCCCTGGTTTTGAGGAAAGTGGTTATGTTCTAAAAATCAAACAAATAAAACAATCTTAGATTGTCTTTACTTTTAAGTTATCGTGCCGTCATTTTACCATTTGGGAGTAGATTTTCCTCCATGTGGCCCCAGGTCTAAAATGAGTTTTTCACCCCTGATTTAGAGGAAAGTGGTTTTGTTCTATAAAGTTACAAAACAAAACAATCTTGAGTTTTCTTTATTTTTAAATTATCGTGCTGTGATTTTACCATTTGGTAGTAATTTTTTTTCCATCTGGCCCCCAATCTAAAATGAGTTTGACCACCCTGATTTAGAGGAAAGTGGTTTTGTTCTATAAATTAAACAAAGAAACCAATCTTAGGTTGTCTTTATTTTTAAGTTATCGTGCCGTGTTTCTACCATTTGGTAGTAGATTTTCCTCCATGTGGCCCCCGGTCTAAAATGAGTTTGAACCCCCTGATTTCGAGGAAAGTGGTTTTGTTCTATAAATTAAACAAATAAAACAATCTTAGATTGTCTTTATTTTTAAGTTATCTTGCTGTCATTTTACCATTTGGGAGTAGATTTTCCTCCGTGTGGCCCCTGGTCTAAAATGAGTTTGAACCCCCTGATTTCGAGGAAAGGGGTTTAGCTCTATAAATTAAACAAATAAAACAATCTTAGATTGTCTTTATTTTTAAGTTATCTTGCCGTCATTTTACCATTTGGGAGTAGATTTTTCTCCATGAGACCTCTGAACTAAAAAGACTTGGACATCCCTGATTTAGAGGAAAGTAGTTTTGTTCTATTTTTAAACACGCAAAACAGTCTCAGGTTGTCTTTAGTTTTAAGTTATCGTGCCGTGATTTTACCAGTCCGGCCCACTTGATGGTGGATTTTTCTCCATGTGGGCCTGATCTAAAATGAGTTTGACCATGAGGAAAGTGGTTTTGTTCTATAAATTAAACAAAGAAAACAATCTTAGATTATCTTTATTTTGAAGTTATTGTGCTGTGATTTCTACCATTTGGTAGTAGATTTTTCTCCATGTGGCCCCCGATCTAAAATGAGTGTGATACCCCTGATTTAGAGGAAAGTGGTTCTGTTCTATAAATTAAACAAAGAAAACAATCTTAGGTTCTCTTTATTTATAAGTTATTTTGCTGTCATTTTACCATTTGGGAGTAGATTTTTCACCATGTGGCCCCTGAACCAAAATTATTTTGACACCCCTGATTTAGAGGAAAGTTGTTTTGTTTTATTTCTAAACAAAAAAACAATCTTAGATTGTCTTTATTTATAAGTTATCTTGCCGTGATTTTACCATTTGGTAGTAGATTTTCCTCCATGTGGCCCCCAATCTAAAATGACTTTGACATTCCTGGTTTAGAGAAAAGTGGTTTTGTTCTATAAATTAAACAAAGAAAACAATCTTAGATTGTCTCTATTATTAAGTTATCGTGCCGTGATTTTACCAGTTCGGCCCACTTGATACCGTATTTTTCTCCATGTGGCCCCCCCATCTAAAATAAGTTTGACAAAGAGGAAAGTGGTAATGTTCTATGAATTAAACAAAGAAAAAATCTTAGATTATCTTTTATTTTTAAGTTATCGTGCCGTGTTTTTACCATTTGGTAGTAGATTTTTCTCCATGCGGCCCCCGGTCTTAAATGAGTTTGACACCCCTGATTTCGAGGAAAGTTTTTTTGTTCTATTTTTTAAAAGGAAACAATCTTAAGTTATTTTAATTTTTAAGTTATCGTGCCGTGATTGTACCATTTGGTAGTAGATTTTTCTCCAAATGGCCCCCTATTCAAAATGAGTTTCAGACCCTTAATTTAGAGGAAAGTGGTTTTGTTCTATAAAGTAAAAAAAGAAAACAATCTTAGGTTTTTCTTTATTCTTAAATTATCGTGCTGTGATTTTACCATTTAGTAGTAAATTTCTCTCCATGTGGCCCCCCATCTAAAATGAGTTTGACACCCCTGATTTAGAGGAAATGGGTTATTTTCTATTTTTAAACAAAGAAAACAATCTTATGTTGTCTTTATTTTTAAGTTATCGTGCCGTCATTTTACCATTTGGGAGTAGATTTTCCTCCATGTGGCCCCCGATCTAAAATGAGTTTGTCACCCCTGGTTTCGAGGAAAGTGGTTTTGTTTTATTTCTAAACAAATAAAACCATCTTAGATTGTCTTTATTTCTAGGTTAACGTGCTATGATTTTACCATTTGGTAGTACATTTTTTTCCATGTGGCCCCCAATCTAAAATGAGTTTAACAACCCTGATTTAGAGGAAAGTGGTTTTGTTCTATAAATTAAAGAAAACAATCTTAAGTTGTCTCTCTTTTTAAGTTATCGTGCCGTGTTTCTACCATTTGGTAGTTGATTTTTATCCATGTGGCCCCGGTCTTAAATGAGTTTGACACCCCAGATTTAGAGGAACGTGGTTTTGTTCTATTTTTAAACAAAGAAAACAATCTTGGGTTTACTTTAAATTTAGGTTATCGTGCTGTGATTGTACCATTTGGTAGTAGATTTTTTCTCCATGTGGCCCCCGATTTAAAATGAGTTTGACACCCCTGATTTAGGGGAAAGTGGTTGTGTTCTATAAATTAAACAAAGAAAACAATCTTAGGTTGTTTTTATTTTTAAGTTATCCTGCCGTGTTTCTACCATTTGGAAGTAGATTTTTTTACCATGTGGCCCCTGATCTAAAATGAGTTTGACACCCCTGATTTAGAGGAAAGTTGTTTTGTTCTATTTTTTAAAAGGAAACAATCTTAAGTTATCTTAATTTTTAAGTTATCGTGCCGTGATTGTACCATTTGGTAGTAGATTTTCCTCCAAGTGGCCCCCCATCCAAAATGACTTTGAACCCCCTGATTTCGAGGAAAGTGGTTTTGTTCTATTTTTAAACAAAGAAAACAATCTTAGGTGGTCTTCATTTTTAAGTTATTGTGCCGTGATTTTACCATTTGGTAGTAGATTTTTCTCCATGTGCCCCCGGTCTTAAATGAGTTTGACACCCCTGATTTCGAGGAAAGTTGTTTTATTCTATTTTTTTAAAAAGGAAACAATCTGAAGTTATCTTAATTTTTAAGTAATTGTGCCGTGATTTTACCATTTGAGAGTAGATTTTCCTCCATGTGGCCCCCGGTCTAAAATTAGTTTGTCACCCCTTATTTAGAGGAAAGTGGTTTTGTTTTATTTCTAAACAAAGAAAACAATCTTAGATTGTCTTTATTTTTAAGTTATTGTGCCGTGATTTTACCATTTGGTAGTAGATTTTTCTCCACGTATTCCCAGGTCTAAAACGAGTTTGACACCCCTGATTTCGAGGAAATTGGTTTTGTTCTATTTTGTAAAAGGAAACAATCTTAAGTTATCTTAATTTTTAAGTTATCGTGCCATGATTTTACCAGTCCGGCCCACTTGATGGTGGATTTTTGTCCATGTGGCCCTGATCTAAAATGAGTTTGACCAAGAGGAAACTGGTTTTGTTCCATAAATTAAACAAAGAAAACAATCGGATATTGTCTTTATTTTTAAGTTATCGTGCCGTGATTTTACCATTTGGTAGTAGATTTTTCTCCAAGTGGCCCCCCATCCAAAATGAGTTTGAGCCCCCTGATTACCAGGAAAGTGGTTTTGTTCTATAAATTAAACAAATAAAACAATCTTAGATTGTCTTTATTTTTAAGTTATCTTGCTGTCATTTTACCACTTTGGTAGTAGATTTTCCTCCATGTGGCCCCCGGTCTTAAATGAGTTTGACACCCCTGATTTCGAGGAAAGTGGTTTTGTATTATTTTTAAACAAAAAAGCTATTTTAGGTTGTCTTTATTTTTAAGTTATTGTGCCGTGATTTTTCCATTTGGTAGTACATTTTTCTCCATGTGGCCCCCCATCTAAAACGAGTTTGACACCCCTGATTTAGAGGAAAGTGGTTTTGTTCTATTTTTAAAACAAAGAAAACAATGTTAGGTTGTCTTTATTTTTAAGTTATCTTACCGTCATTTTACCATTCGGGAGTAGATTTTCCTCCATGTGGCCCCAGGTCTAAAATGATTTTGACACCCCTGATTCAGAGGGAAGTGTTTTTGTTTTATTTTTTAAAAAGGAAACAATCTTAAGTTGTCATTTTTTTTTTTAAGTTATCTTACCGTCATTTTACCATTTGGGAGTAGATTTTCCTCCATGTGGCCCCCGGTCTAAAATGAGTTTGACACCCCTGATTCAGAGGGAAGTGTTTTTGTTCTATTTTTAAAAAGGAAACAATCTTAAGTTGTCTTTTTTTTTAAGTTATCGTGCCGTGATTTTACCAGTCCGGCCCACCTGATGGTGGATTTTTCTCCATGTGGCCTTGATCTAAAATGAGTTTGACAAAGAGGAAACTGGTTTTGTTCTATAAATTAAACAAAGAAAACAATCATAGATTGTCTTTATTTTTAAGTTATCGTGCCGTGATTTTACCATTAGGTAGTAGATTTTTCTCCATGTGGACCCCGATCTAAAATAAGTTTGAGAACGCTAATTTAGAGAAAAGTGGTTTTGTTCTATCTTTAAACAAAAAAAAAAAAACTGTCTTAGGTTGTCTTTATTTATAAGTTATCTTGCCGTCATTTAACCATTAGGTAGTAGATTTTCCTCAATGTGGCCCCCGGTGTAAAATGAGAATGACACCCCTGATTTAGAGGAAAGTGGATTTGTTTTATTTCTAAAAAAAAACAGAACAATTTTAGGTTGTCTTTATTTTTAAGGTATCGTGCCATGATTTTACCATTTGGTAGTAGATTTTCCTCCATGTGGCCCCTGGTCTTAAATGAGTTTGACACCCCTGATTTCGAGGAAAGCGGTTTTGTTCCAAAAATTTAACAAATAAAACAATCTTAGATTGTCTTTATTTTTAAGTTATCTTGCCGTGATTTTACCATTTGGTAGTAGATTTTTCTCAATGTGGCCCCCAGTCTTAAATGAGTTTGACACCCCTGATTTCGAGGAAAGTGGTTTTGTTCTATAAAGTTACAAAAGAAAACAATCTTAGGTTTTCTTTATTTTTAGGTTATCGTGCTGTGATTTTACCATTTGGTAGCAAATTTAAAATGAGTTTGACAACCCTGATTTAGAGGAAAGGGGTTTTGATCTTGTTTTCAAACAAAGGAAAAAATCTTAAGTTGTCTTTATTTTTAAGTTATCGTGCCGTGATTTTACCAGTCCCGTCCATTTGAGAGTAGATTTTTCTCCATGTGGCCCCCGATCTAAAATGAATTTGACACCCTGAATTTAGAGGAAAGTGGTTTTGTTCTATGAATTAAACAAATAAAACAATCTTAGATTGTCTTTATTTTTATGTTATCTTGCCGTGATTTTACCACTTTGGTAGTAGATTTTCCTCCATGTGGCCCCCGATCTAAAATGAGTTTGAACCCCCTGATTTCGAGGAAAGTGGTTTTGTTCTATAAATTAAACAATCTTAGATTGTCTTTATTTTTAAGTTATCTTGCAGTGATTGTACCATTTGGTAGTAGATTTTCCTCCAAGTGGCCCCTGGTCTTAAACGAGTTTGACACCCCTGATTTCGAGGAAAGTGGTTTTGTTCTATTTTTTAAAAGGAAACAATCTTAAGTTATTTTAATTTTTAATTTATCGTGCCAGTCCGGCCCACTTGATGGTGGATTTTTCTCCATGTGGCCCCCATCTAAAATGAGTTTGGCAAATAGGAAAGTGGTTTTGTTCTATATATTAAACAAAGAAAACAATCTTAGTTTGTCTTTATTTTTAGGTTATCTTGCCGTGATTTTACCACTTTGGTAGTAGATTTTCCTCCATGTGGCCCCCGGTCTAAAATGATTTTGAACCCCCTGATTTCAAAGAAAGTGGTTTTGTTCTATAAATAAAAATTAATAAAACAATCTTAGATTGTCTTTATTTTTAAGTTATCTCGCCATGATTTTACCATTTGGTAGTAGATTTTTCCCCATGTGGCCCCCGACCTAAAATAAGTTTAACACCCCTGGTTCGGAGGAAAGTGGTTTTGTTCTATAAATTAAACAATCTTAGATTGTCTTTATTTTTAAGTTATCTTGCCATGATTTTACCACTTTGGTAGTAATTTTTCCTCCATGTGGCCCCCGATCTAAAATAACTTTAACAACCCTGGTTTAGAGGAAAGTGGTTTTGTTCTATAAATTAAACAATCTTAGATTGTCTTTATTTTTAAGTTATCTTGCAGTGATTGTACCATTTGGTAGTAGATTTTCCTCCAAGTGGCCCCTGGTCTTAAACGAGTTTGACACCCCTGATTTCGAGGAAAGTGGCTTTGTTCTATTTTTTAAAAGGAAACAATCTTAAGTTATTTTAATTTTTAATTTATCGTGCCAGTCCGGCCCACTTGATGGTGGATTTTTCTCCATGTGGCCCCCATCTAAAATGAGTTTGGCAAATAGGAAAGTGGTTTTGTTCTATATATTAAACAAAGAAAACAATCTTAGTTTGTCTTTATTTTTAGGTTATCTTGCCGTGATTTTACCACTTTGGTAGTAGATTTTCCTCCATGTGGCCCCCGGTCTAAAATGATTTTGAACCCCCTGATTTCAAAGAAAGTGGTTTTGTTCTATAAATAAAAATTAATAAAACAATCTTAGATTGTCTTTATTTTTAAGTTATCTCGCCATGATTTTACCATTTGGTAGTAGATTTTTCCCCATGTGGCCCCCGACCTAAAATAAGTTTAACACCCCTGGTTCGGAGGAAAGTGGTTTTGTTCTATAAATTAAACAATCTTAGATTGTCTTTATTTTTAAGTTATCTTGCCGTGATTTTACCACTTTGGTAGTAATTTTTCCTCCATGTGGCCCCCGATCTAAAATAACTTTAACAACCCTGGTTTAGAGGAAAGTGGTTTTGTTCTATAAATTAAACAATCTTAGATTGTCTTTATTTTTAAGTTATCTTGCAGTGATTGTACCATTTGGTAGTAGATTTCCTCCAAGTGGCCCCTGGTCTTAAACGAGTTTGACACCCCTGATTTCCAGGAAAGTTGTTTTGTTCTATTTTTTAAAAGGAAACAATCTTATGTTATTTAAATTTTTAATTTATCGTGCCGTGATTTTACCAGTCCGGCCCACTTGATGGTGGATTTTTCTCCATGTGGTCCCCATCTAAAATGAGTTTGGCAAATAGGAAAGTGGTTTTGTTCTATATATTAAACAAAGAAAACAATCTTGGATTGTCTTTATCTTTAAGTTATCTTGCCGTGATTTTACCACTTTGGTAGTAGATTTTCCTCCATGTGGCCCCTGGTCTAAAATGAGTTTGAACCCCCTGATTTCGAGGAAAGGGGTTTTGTTCTACAAATTAAACAAATAAAACCATCTTAGATTGCCTTTATCTTTAAGTTATCTTGCCGTGATTTTACCACTTTGGTAGTAGATTTTCCTCCATGTGGCCCCCGGTCTAAAATGAGTTTGAACCCCCTGATTTTGAGGAAAGGGGTTTTGTTCTACAAATTAAACAAATAAAACCATCTTAGATTGCCTTTATCTTTAAGTTATCTTGCCGTGATTTTACCACTTTGGTAGTAGATTTTCCTCCATGTGGCCCCCGGTCTAAAATGAGTTTGAACCCCCTGATTTCGAGGAAAGGGGTTTCGTTCTATAAATTAAACAAATAAAACCATCTTAGATTGTCTTTATTTTTAAGTTATCTTGCCGTGATTTTACCATCTGGTAGTAGATTTTCCTCCAAGTGGCCCCTGGTCTTAAACGAGTTTGACACCCCTGATTTCGAGGAAAGTTGTTTTGTTCTATTTTTTAAAAGGAAACAATCTTAAGTTAGTTTAATTTTTAATTTATCGTGCCGTGATTTTACCAGTCCGGCCCACTTGATGGTGGATTTTTCTCCATGTGGTCCCCATCTAAAATGAGTTTGGCAAATAGGAAAGTGGTTTTGTTCTATATATTAAACAAATAAAGCCATCTTAGATTGCCTTTATTTTTAAGTTATCTTGCCGTGATTTTACCACTTTGGTTGTAGATTTTCCTCCATGTGGCCCCCGGTCTAAAATGAGTTTGAACCCCCTGATTTCGAGGAAAAGGGTTTTGTTCTATAAATTAAACAAATAAAACCATCTTAAATTGTCTTTATTTTTAAGTTATCTTGCCGTGATTTTACCATCTGGTAGTAGATTTTCCTCCAAGTGGCCCCTGGTCTTAAACGAGTTTGACACCCCTGATTTCGAGGAAAGTTGTTTTGTTCTATTTTTTAAAAGGAAACAATCTTAAGTTAGTTTAATTTTTAATTTATCGTGCCGTGATTTTACCAGTCCGGCCCATTTGATGGTGGATTTTTCTCCATGTGGTCCCCATCTAAAATGAGTTTGGCAAATAGGAAAGTGGTTTTGTTCTATATATTAAACAAAGAAAACAATCTTAGATTGTCTTTATTTTTAAGTTATCTTGCCGTGATTTTACCACTTTGGTAGTAATTTTTCCTCCATGTGGCCCCCGATCTAAAATAACTTTAACAACCCTGGTTTAGAGGAAAGTGGTTTTGTTCTATAAATTAAACAATCTTAGGTTGTCTTTATTTTTAAGTTATCTTGCCGTGATTTTACCACTTTGGTAGTAATTTTTCCTCCATGTGGCCCCCGATCTAAAATAACTTTAACAACCCTGGTTTAGAGGAAAGTGGTTTTGTTCTATAAATTAAACAATCTTAGATTGTCTTTATTTTTAAGTTATCTTGCAGTGATTGTACCATTTGGTAGTAGATTTTTCTCCATGTGGCCCCCGACCTAAAATAAGTTTAACACCCCTGGTTCGGAGGAAAGTGGTCTACCTGCCGGTCATGAGCTGGCTCCTGGAGGGGCTGCAGAGGGGCTGCACGTAGTAGTTCTCCAGCTTCACTCCTTGGGCCGCCAGGCGGTCGAGAGTCGGCGTTTTAATCTCCGAGCCGTGGTAGCCCACGTCCCGGAAACCCTGGTCATCCACGAGGATGAAGACGATGTGCGGCTGCGAGCGCGACGCTTGGGGGTCCAGATTGTGGCCGCCCCGCGCCTGACACGACACCATCACGCCCAGGAACAAACTCCACATGAGCGACATATTTTACGAGCGAGGTCGTCAATACCCACGGAGGTGCGGACGTGAACGTCGTGCCGAGAGTTGCGTGGATAAGTTACTCATCGTGTGAGCCTCCTTTCCACCCGAGGCGTGACAGACGTGAAGGTGGCGTGGGTCCAACAGAGTCGTCCGCAGCAGATGTCTTCCATCATGTTTGAAAACAGTGTTCGTGGGTGCGTGCACGCGCGCGCGTGTTCGCGTGGGTGCGTGAGAAGAGTTCAGTGGGCAAGTCCCGCTTTTGAGGGAAAAATAAAAAGGGGGTCAACGCCCTCTAGTGGAGGAGAATCACAGTTTTCAATCAAAATGTTATTTCAAAAGGTGCGGAAACATGTCCAAAAATCCATCCATCCATTTATTTTCTACCGCTTGTCCCGTCCCGTCTAAAAATTATAATCATAATTATTTTTAAGTAATTAGTTCATTTATATACATTTTTTTCATACATATATACATACATACACACATATATATATTAAAAAAAAAATAATAATAATAATAATATATATATATATATATATATATATATATATTGCCGGGTCAAACTCGTGACATCATCATTTTCAAAATGGAGGAGGCTGATTTCATCCATCCATCCATCCATTTCCTACCGCTTATTCCCTTCCGGGGTCGCGGGGGGCGCTGGCGCCTATCTCAGCTACAATCGGGCGGAAGGTGGGGTACACCCTGGACAAGTCGCAAGTCGCCACCTCATCTGATTTCAATACCGGTAATTCGAAATCGCATAAAGGGAAGAAGATTACGAGCTATTCAGTAGGATTTAAGGTCCAATCTTACATCACACTCAAATTTTTACTGCATACCTTTGGTAAATGCCGGAGTGAGAAGAGGTTTTTAAAATAATTAGCGCATGCTTACTTTTACCGCATGCCTTTGATAAGCGCAGGAGTGAGAAGAGGTTGTAAATTAATTAGCGCCCTGATGGCAATTCAAGGAAATACAGTATATTCCGCCCGATTGTAGCTGAGATCGGCGCCAGCGCCCCCCGCCACCCCAAAAGGGAATAAGCGGTAGAAAATGGATGGATGGATATACAGTGGGGCAAAAAAGCATTTAGTCAGCCACCGATTGTGCAAGTTCTCCCACTTAAAATGATGACAGAGGTCTGTAATTTTCATCATAGGTACACTTCAACTGTGAGAGACAGAATGTGGAGAAAAAAAATCAGGAATTCACATTGTAGGAATTTTAAAGAATTTATTGGTAAATTATGGTGGAAAATAAGTATTTGGTCAACCATTCAAAGCTCTCACTGATGGAAGGAGGTTGTGGCTCAAAATCTCACGATACATGGCCCCATTCATTCTTTCCTTAACACGTATCAATCGTCCTGTCCCCTTAGCAGAAAAACAGCCCCAAAGCATGATGTTTCCACCCCCATGCTTCACAGTAGGTGTGGTGTTCTTGGGATGCAACTCAGTATTCTTCTTCCTCCAAACACGACAAGTTGAGTTTATACCAAAATGGATACATGGATGATACAGCAGAGGAATGGGAGAATGTCATGTGGTCAGATGAAACCAAATTAGAACTTTTTGGTATAAACTCAACTCGTGGTGTTTGTAGGAAGAAGAATACTGAGTCGCATCCCAAGAACACCAAACCTACTGTGAAGCATGGGGGTGGAAACATCATGCTTTGGGGCTGTTTTTCTGCTAAGGCGACAGGACGATTGATTCGTGTTAAGGAAAGAATGAATGGGGCCATTTTTCGTGAGATTTTGAGCCAAAACATCCTTCGATCAGTGAGAGCTTTGAATGGTTGACCAAATACTTATTTTCCACCATAATTTATAAATAAATTATTTTTAATTCCTACAATGGGAAGTCCTGGATTTTTTTTCACATTTTGTCTCTCACAGTTGAAGTGTACCTATGATGAAAATTACAGACCTCTGTCATCATTTTAAGTGGGAGAACTTGCACAATCGGTGGCTGACTAAATACTTTTTTGCCCCACTGTATATATATATATATATATATATACATATATGTCAGTTAGTGATCTCGCGAAATATTTTTATCATTTTTGATTGCTCTTTTTTGTCGTTTTGGTAACAATTAATAATGAGCACACTAAATTAATACTATAATAATGACACAATGTGATTCTGAAATATGTTTTACATCATCAAAAATGTGTACGATAGTAGAAAAGTAGAACATTTTGCTAAATATTAAAAAAAAAAAATGTAACATGCTCCTTGGGTCCAATATTTATTTCCAATCCCGCTTACCACCACACAGATTAAGTATGTGACTATGATTATTGAGACAGCTATTTTGCCACCGTTGTAATAGTGTGATGAGGTGGCGACCCTCGACCCCAAAAGGGACAAGCGGTATAAAATGGATGGATGGATGGACGTTCCATGCTTTAGTGACTGAAAAATGACCCACGAAACAGAGTATTGCCGTTATAATACTCGATTATGGGATTTAGACAAATAAACACAGCCTCGTAGCGAGGACACATTTGTGGCAACACACTCGGCAGCTTTGGCAGCTGATTGGGGAGAGCTCAGGGTGCCCACCCCCAAGCCCCAACCCCCACTTTCCCCCTGTGTATCATGTCAGAGCTGCAACGTGTAATCCGGCTGCTGCAAGTCCTGTCTTGCAGCTCACATGTTCTCAAACACATTCCACATCCAATACCTTGCAGTTACATCGCACAGCATACTGTACGGCTTTATCATTGAAAAAAATATATACATGTTGTATACTTTATCATACTTGTGACAATTCTGCACAGAAAATGCATGTTAAAGTTGTATCTTCATACGTTAAATAGTTCAAGAAAATTGTACAGATGTAGAACTATGTTTTCACTTTTAGATTAAAGTCTTAATTGACACAAAAAAGTATGTACAAAACCCAAAAACCAGTGAAGTTTGCATATTGTGTAATTCTTAAATAAAAACAGAATAGAGTGATTTGCAAATCAATTTTAACCCTATAATCAATTCAATAGACTGCGAAGACAAGATATTTAATGTTTCAACAAGGAAACCTCTTTTTTTTCAGATAATCATTAACTTAGAATTTAATGGCAGCAACACATTGCAAAAATATTGGCACAGGGGCATTTTTACCACTGTGTTACATGGCCATTCCTTTTAACAAGAATCAGTAAACGTTTGGGAACCGAGGAGACCCATTTTTGAAGCTTTTCAGCCGGAATTCTTTCCCATTCATGCTTGATGTACAGCTAAAGTTGTTCAACAGTCCGGAGTCTCCGTTGTAGTATTTTAGGCTTTATAATGTGCCACACATTTTCAATAGGAGACTGGACTGGACTACAGGGAGGCTCGTCTGGTAGCCGCATTATTCTACTATGAAGCAATGCTGTTGTAACACAAGGCTTGGCATTGTCTTGCTGAAATAAGCAGGGGCGTCCATGATAATGTTGCTTGGATGACGACATATGTTGCTCCAAAACCTGTATGTGTCACACCACGGTGAGGGATGTCTTGTTTTGTTTTTTTCTGTCTTATGATATGCATGTTGTAGTTTGAAAAGTACCCCCCGCGACCCTAAAGGGGATAAGCGGTAGAAAATGGATGGATGTATGAAAAAAAACTCTCCTCTCGTTTCAGGTCACTTGCCCTTCCTTTTGTGTCATGATTATGACGTCATCCCTGTTCCATGATTGTTTCCAACTGTTCCCTATTACCCTCATGTGTCTTATAAGCCCACTCCTCCCTTTCTTCCTTGCCAGATTGTTTCGTTTATTCGTGCTCTCTAGCGTCCATGTCCATGTCCATGCCTTCCCTCACCTTGCCTCGTCCCATGCTTATGTTCCTTGATCCTTAATCCCTTTGTTACTATTTTGAGTTTTCCTTTCTTCCTCCTCAGCAGAGTGGTTTTGGTTATTTCGTTTATTCAGTTATTTTTCATTCTTTCCTCATATTTGAGTGACATTTTTTGTTAAAACTTTATTAGATCAGATAGTGTAGAATTGTTCATAGCTGTTGTTTCTTCCTCCTGTTGGAGTGTTTTTTGTTAATACATTTTATAGCATACGGCGCCAATTGTAGTTCGTCCTTGCTTTTGTGTTTTCCTCCGTTCGGAGTGATTTTCGGTTGTTCCTTTTTTTGGAACCTTTTTCGCCGATTAGTTTTTTGGTTAATATAGATATTGTAATTCCTTGACTTTGGAGGTGAAAGGAAGTTATCAAAATAAAAGCCTGTCAAAGTTCCCTACTCTGCATCTGAGTCCTATCCTCTTTACCCAGCCTGACAGTATTTACCTTTCAGCATTAATGGTGCCTTCACAGATGTGTAAGTTACCCATGCCTTGGGCACTAATAAACCCCCATACCATCACAGATGCTGGCTTTTCAACTTTGCGCCTAGAACAATCCGGAAGGTTCTTTTCCTCTTTGGTCCGGAGGACATGATGTCCACAGTTTCCAAAAACTATTTTAAATGTGGATTTGCTACACCACAGAACACATTTACACTTTGCATCAGTCCATTTTAGATGAGCTCGGGCCCAGCGAAGCTGGCGGCGTTTTTGGGTGTTGTTGATAAATGGCTTTCGCTTTGCATAGTAGATATTTAACTTGCACTTACAGATGTAGCGACCGATTGTAGTTACTGACAGTGGTTTTCTGAAGTGTTCCTAAGCCCATGTGGTGATATCCTTTACACACTGATGTCACTTCTTGATGCAGTAACCGCCTGAGGGATCGAAGGTACGTAATATCATCACGTACGTGCAGGGATTCCTCCAGATTCTCTAAAACCTTTTGATGATATTACGGACGGTAGATGGTGAAATTCCTTGCAATAGCTTGTTGACAAATGTTGTTCTTAAACTGTTCGACAATTTGCTCACGCATTTGATCACAAAGTGGTGACCCTCGCCCCATCCTCATTTGTGAATGACTGAGCATTTCATGTAAGCTGCTTCTATACCCAACCATGACACCCACCTATTCCCAATTAGCCTGTTCACCTGCGGGATGTTCCAAATAAGCGTTTGATGAGCATTCCTCAACTTTGTCAGTCTTTTTTGCAACTTATGCCAGCTTTTTTGAAACATCTTGCAGGCATCAAATTCCAAATGACTTAATATTTGCAAAAAATAACAAGTTATCTTTGCTTTGCATTCTATTCAATTACTATAAGTTGAAAAGGATTTGCAAATCATTGTATTCTGTTTTTTATTTCCCATTTACACAACGTGCCAACTTCACTGGTTTTGCAGTTAGTATAATGTAAGAAACAGATTTTACAAGAATGACATTGCTATGTTATATTATGAAGTGAAATATGTTCAGATTATTTCAGAATAAAACAATATTTAGTAATAAATTGCTATATAAATCACACAAATGCAAACTGAATGTTCAAAGTGACGTGAAATGCTGATGGAAGAGCTAAAGAACATGTGGGTACTTGGAGCAGGAAGAACATCTGAAATCTGCATCCGGAAGAGCGCAATACAGCTAAGATCCTGCACAGAAACTTCAAGCTCCCAGGCCTCTGGTAGAGGACTGAAAGAGATACTGCCTGGGTGGGCGAGAAAGGAATTGTTCAAATACCAATCAATCAACCTAAAGGCATTCATCACAAGTGTCGTAGAGGGCTGCACAAACTCTCGACGACATTCCAAGATCTAAACCCACATTTTGACTTAAATATACTTTTATTCAACCACCAATATTGAACCATGTCCCCCCAGAATGAACCTAAAATACACTATAACCTTTTACAGGTCCAGTCCATAGTGGATCTAACATAATATTGTGAGAGTCCAGTCCATAGTGGATCTAACGTAATAGTAAGAGTCCAGTCCATAGTGGATCTAACATAATAGTAAGAGTCCAGTCCATAGTAGATCCGACATAATAGTCCGAGAGTCCAGTCCATAGTGGATCTAGCATAATATCTAGAGAGTGCCATCCATAGTGGATCTAACATAATAGTGAAAGTCCAGTCCCATAGTGGATCTAGCATAATATTGTGAGAGTCCAGTCCATAGTGGATCCAACATAATAGTGAAAGTCCAGTCCCATAGTGGATCTAGCATAATATTGTGAGAGTCAAGTCCATAGTGGATCTAACATAATAGTCCGAGAGTCCAGTCCATAGTGGATCTAACATAATAGTGTGAGAGTCCAGTCCATAGTGGATCTAACATAATAGTGTGAGAGTCAAGTCCATAGTGGATCTAACGTAATAGTCCGAGAGTCCAGTCCATAGTGGATCTAACATAATATTGAGAGAGTCCAGTCCATAGTGGATCTAACATAATAGTGAGAGTCCAGTCCACAGTAGATCTAACATAATAGTCAGAAAGTCCAGTCCATAGTGGATCCAGCATAATATTGAGAGAGTGCAGTCCATAGTGGATCTAACATAATAGTGAAAGTCCAGTCCCATAGTGGATCTAGCATAATATTGTGAGAGTCTAGTCCATAGTGGATCTAACATAATAGTGAGAGTCCAGTCCATAGTGGATCTAACATCATAGCGTGAGGGTCCAGTCCATAGTGGATCTAACGTAATAGTAAGAGTCCAGTCCATAGTGGATCTAACATAATAGTAAGAGTCCAGTCCATAGTAGATCTGACATAATAGTCCGAGAGTCCAGTCCATAGTGGATCTAGCATAATATCTAGAGAGTGCCATCCATAGTGGATCTAACATAATAGTGAAAGTCCAGTCCCATAGTGGATCTAGCATAATATTGTGAGAGTCCAGTCCATAGTGGATCCAACATAATAGTGAAAGTCCAGTCCCATAGTGGATCTAGCATAATATTGTGAGAGTCAAGTCCATAGTGGATCTAACATAATAGTCCGAGAGTCCAGTCCATAGTGGATCTAACATAATAGTGTGAGAGTCCAGTCCATAGTGGATCTAACATAATAGCGTGAGAGTCAAGTCCATAGTGGATCTAACGTAATAGTCCGAGAGTCCAGTCCATAGTGGATCTAACATAATATTGAGAGAGTCCAGTCCATAGTGGATCTAACATAATAGTGAGAGTCCAGTCCATAGTAGATCTAACATAATAGTCAGAGAGTCCAGTCCATAGTGGATCCAGCATAATATTGAGAGAGTGCAGTCCATAGTGGATCTAACATAATAGTGAAAGTCCAGTCCCATAGTGGATCTAGCATAATATTGTGAGAGTCTAGTCCATAGTGGATCTAACATAATAGTGAGAGTCCAGTCCATAGTGTATCTAACATAATATTGTGAGAGTCCAGTCCATAGTGGATCTAACATCATAGCGTGAGGGTCCAGTCCATAGTGGATCTAACGTAATAGTGTGAGAGTCCAGTCCATAGTGGATTTAACATAATAGTGTGAGAGTCCAGTCCATAGTGGATTTAACATAATAGTCTGAGAGTCCAGTCCCTAGTAGATCTAGCATAATATTGTGAGAGTCCGGTCCATAGTGGATCTAACATAATAGTAAGAGTCCAGTCCATAGTAGATCTAACATAATTGTCCGAGGGTCCATTCAAGAGTTGATCTAGAATAATATTGTGAGAGTCCAGTCCATAGTGGATCTAACATAATAGTCCGAGAGTCCAGGCCCTAGTGGATCTAACATAATTGTGAGAGTCCAGTCCATAGTGGATCCAACATAATATTGTGAGAGTCCAGTCCATAGTGGATCTAACGTAATATTGTGAGAGTCCAGTCCATAGTGGATCTAACATAATAGTTTGAGAGTCCAGTCCATAGTGGATCTAACATAATAGTGTGAGGGTCCAGTCCATAGTGGATCTAACATAATAGCGTGAGAGTCCAGTCCATAGTGGATCTAACGTAATAGTGAGAGTCCAGTAAATAGTAGATCTAAAATAATAGTCAGAGAGTCCATTCCACAGTGGATCTAGCATAATATTGTGAGAGTCCAGTCCATAGTGGATCCAACATAATAGTGAAAGTCCAGTCCCATGGTGGATCTAGCATATTATTGTGAGAGTCCGGTCCATAGTGGATCTAACATAATTGTGAGAGTCCAGTCCATAGTGGATCTAACGTAATAGTGAGAGTCCAGTCCATAGTAGATATAACATAATAGTCCGAGAGTCCAGTCCATAGTGGATCTAGCATAATATTGTGAGAGTCCAATCCATAGTGGATCTAACATCATAGCGTGAGAGTCCAGTCCATAGTGGATCTAACGTAAAAGTGAGAGTCCAGTCCATAGTAGATCTAACATAATAGTCCGAGAGTCCATTCCACAGTGGATATAGCATAATATTGTGAGAGTCCAGTCCATAGTGGATCTAACATAATATTGAAAGTCCAGTCCTTAGTGGATCTAACATAATATTGAGAGTCCAGTCCTTAGTGGATCTAGCATAATATTGTGAGAGTCCAGTCCATAGTGGATCTAACATAATTGTGAGAGTCCAGTCCATAGTGGATCTAACATAATATTGTGAGAGTCCAGTCCATAGTGGATCTAACATAAAAGCGTGAGAGTCCAGTCCTTAGTGGATCTTGCATAATATCATAACGCAACATGAACACAACAGAACAAATATCCAGAACCCCTTGCAGCACTAACTGTTCCGGAACGCTACAATACACCCCCCCCCCCCCCACCCCCTTCAACCCCGCCCACTTCAAGCTCCTCATGCTCTCTCAGGGAGAACATGTCCCAAAGCCCAAGCTGCTGTTTTGAGGCATGTTGGAAAAAAAATAATGCACTTTGTGACTTCAATAATAAATATGGCAGTGCCATGTTGGCATTTTTTCCCCCCATAACTTGAGTTGACTTATTTTGGAAAACCTTGTTACATTGTTTAATGCATCCAGCGGGGCATCACAACAAAATTAAGCATATCAATGTGTTAATTCCACGACCGTATATATAGGTATCAGTTGTTATCGGAATCGGTAATTAAGAGTTGGATAAATATATCGGCCAAAAAGCCATTCTCGGACATTTCTAGTTATAAAAATTCATTCACTTTCTTCTTTCCGTCATGGCTCTAAACTTTACTGCAAGCGGTATTTTTTTCTATATTTTTATTGTGACATTTTCAGAACGTTTTTGTTCTATTTTTTGGCCAAATTAAGACAAAGAAAACAATCTGAAGTGTGCACAGATTTCCCTCCATGCGGCCCCTGAACTAAAATGAGTTTGACACCCTTGATCTAGTGGTACGCCACAAAAAATCACCTGATTAAAGTAAAGCCTTTTATTTTCCTATATCCAAACACAGTGTCGCCTTTCAAACTGTGTGCCATGTGTTGTGTATTGTTTTCCTGTCTACTCTGTATTGCTTTTGTGTTATTTTTCCTCCATCCATTAGTTCCAACTAGGCACACCTGCGACTACTCACTGCTCGGCTCTAATTAAGTCAATCAATCAATCAATCAATGTTTACTTATATAGCCCTAAATCACTAGTGTCTCAAAGGGCTGCACAAACCACCACGACATCCTCGGTAGGCCCACATAAGGGCAAGGAAAACTCACACCCAGTGGGACATCGGTGACAATAATGATCCAGTGGGACGTCTGTGACAATAATGATTATGAGAACCTTAGAGAGGAGGAAAGCAATGGATGTCGAGCGGGTCTAACATGATACTGTGAAAGTTCAATCCACAATGGATCCAACACAGTCGCGAGAGTCCAGTCCAAAGCGGGTCCAACTCAGCAGCGAGAGTCCCGTTCACAGCGGAGCCAGCAGGAAACCATCCCAAGCGGAGGCGGATCAGCAGCGCAGAGATGTCGAGGCGGATCAGCAGCGCAGAGATGTCCCCAGCCGATACACAGGCAAGCAGTACATGGCCACCGGATCGGACCGGACCCCCTCCACAGGGGAGAGTGGGACATAGAAGAAAAAGAAAAGAAACAGCAGATCAACTGGTCTAAAAAGGGAGTCTATTTAAAGGCTACAGTATACAAATGAGTTTTAAGGTGAGACTTAAATGCTTCTACTGAGGTGGCATCTCGAACTGTTACCGGGAGGGCATTCCAGAGTACTGGAGCCCGAACGGAAAACGCTCTATAGCCCGCAGACTTTTTTTGGGCTTTGGGAATCACTAACAAGCCGGAATCCTTTGAACGCAGATTTCTTGCCGGGACATATGGTACAATACAATCGGCAAGATAGGATGGAGCTAGACCGTGTAGTATTTTATACGTAAGTAGTAAAACCTTAAAGTCACATCTTAAGTGCACAGGAAGCCAGTGCAGGTGAGCCAGTACAGGCGTAATGTGATCAAACTTTCTTGTTCTTGTCAAAAGTCTAGCAGCCGCATTTTGTACCAACTGTAATCTTTTAATGCTAGACATGGGGAGACCCGAAAATAATACGTTACAGTAGTCGAGGCGAGACGTAACAAACGCATGGATAATGATCTCAGCGTCCTTAGTGGACAGAATGGAGCGAATTTTAGCGATATTACGGAGATGAAAGAAGGCCGTTTTAGTAACGCTTTTAATGTGTGCCTCAAAGGAGAGAGTTGGGTCGAAGATAATACCCAGATTCTTTACCGTGTCGCCTTGTTTAATTGTTTGGTTGTCAAATGTTAGAGTTGTATTATTAAATAGAGTTCGGTGTCTAGCAGGACCGATAATCAGCATTTCCGTTTTTTTGGCATTGAGTTGCAAAAAGTTAGCGGACATCCATTGTTTAATTTCATTAAGACACGCCTCCAGCTGACTACAATCCGGCGTGTTGGTCAGCTTTAGGGGCATGTAGAGTTGGGTGTCATCAGCATAACAGTGAAAGCTAACACCGTATTTGCGTATGATGTCACCTAGCGGCAGCATGTAGATGCTGAAGAGTGCAGGGCCAAGGACCGAACCCTGGGGAACTCCACACGTTACCTTAACGTAGTCCGAGGTCACATTGTTATGGGAGACACACTGCATCCTATCAGTAAGATAAGAGTTAAACCAAGACAGGGCTAAGTCTGACATACCAATTCGTGTTTTGATACGTTCTAATAAAATATTATGATCGACGGTATCGAAAGCAGCGCTAAGATCGAGGAGCAGCAACATAGATGACGCATCAGAATCCATCGTTAGCAATAGATCATTAGTCATTTTTGCGAGGGCTGTCTCCGTCGAGTGATTTGCCCTGAAACCGGATTGAAAGGTTTCACATAGATTGTTAGACGCTAAGTGTTCATTTAACTGCTCCGCAACAATTTTTTCGAGGATTTTTGAAATAAAGGGAAGGTGAGACACCGGTCGGTAGTTTACCATGAGGTCAGGATCGAGGTTAGGTCTTTTAAGAAGAGGATGAATAACCGCTTTTTTGAATGCTAGGGGAACAGTGCCCGAGGAAAGTGATAAGTTTATAATATTTAGCACTGATGGACCTAATAATACAAAGAGCTCCTTGATCAGTTTCCCAGGAAGAGGGTCAAGTAAACATGTTGTTTGTTTTATTCCATTTACACGTTGTAACAATTCCTCTAATGTTATTTCCTCAAAACGAGAGAAACTATTTTGGAGGGCAGTATCCGCCGTATATACAATCGTGTCAGTGTTAATAGAACCCCGTTGTAGCTGGGACGCATTGTCTTTAATCTCCTTTCTAATGACTTCAATTTTCTTACTAAAGAATTGCATAAAGTCATCAGCTGAGTGGGTGGAGCTACTGGAAGGAGTCCCTTGTTGGGTAAGCGATGCTACCGTACTAAACAAAAATTTAGGATCGTTTTTATTACGGTGGATGAGATTTGAGTAATAATTAGCTTTAGCTAAGGTAAGCATGCGTTTATAAGTTATTAAACCATCACTAAATGCTTGATGGTGCACCTCAAGTTTAGTCGTGCGCCATTTGCGTTCCAGCTTTCTGCATAATAATTTCTGAGCTCTAGTTTCTTCTGTAAACCACGGGGTGCGCTTTTTTGGAGCCTTTTTTAACTTTAGCGGTGCTATGTTATCAATGGTTTCGCGCAGGGCGTCGTTAAAGTTGTTAGTGAGGTTATCAATAGAGCCCACATACTTTGGGAATGGTGCCATTACCGAGGGCAGTAGGTCAGCAAGAGTTGTCGTTGTGGCCGTATTAATGTTGCGGCTGCTATAGCAGTTATTATTATTATTAGTTTGACGAACATGCGTCTGAACCTCGAATTTTATAAGGTAATGATCGGACAATACTTTAGTATACGGGAGTATCGTAACTTTGGAAGCGGTGATACCCCTGACAAGCACTAGGTCTATCGTATTACCGTTGCGATGCGTGGGTTCATTTATTATTTGTGTGAGACCACAGCTATCAATTATAGTCTGGAGCGCTACGCACGGTGGGTCCGATGGGGTATTCATATGGATATTAAAGTCCCCCATTATGATTATATTATCGGCGTGTGTCACTAGATCAGCAACGAACTCTGAGAATTCATTGATAAAGTCCGAACAGGGCCCTGGGGGGCGGTAGATAACAGCCAGGTGTAGAGGCAGCGGTGTGACAGACCTCATAGTAAGCACCTCAAACGATTTATATTTATTATTTATGTTAGGACTAAGGTTAAAGTTTTCGTTGTATATTAGTGCGACCCCCCCACCCCTTTTAAGCGGACGGGCAATATGCGCATGTGTAAAGTTAGGAGGACATGCCTCATTTAGCGCAAAAAAGTCGTTTGGTTTAAGCCAGGTTTCACTGAGACCGATGACGTTAAGATTGTTGTCTCTGATAATATCATTAACTAACAACGTTTTGGGAGACAATGATCTTATGTTTAAAAAACCTATATTATAGGTAGTGGGCTGTTTTAGGGAATTTTTGATCAAATTATCCGTAGTAGCAATATTAATAATGTTGTGTTTATTATGCCCAGTGCATTCAGTATAATTACGACCATATCTAGGAATTGATACGACGGGAATGTTCCGATTGTTTGTTTGTTGCTTTGATAAACTGCACGCATCATGGTTAGCCACCTCAGTAACGGGGATTTTCCGATTGTTTGTTTGTTGCTTTGATAAACTGCACGCATCATAGTTAGCCACCTCAGTAAAACACATGTCCAACTCTGAAACACTCAAAGCAGAAAAAACTTGTTCTAATTTAACTGACTCCTTACCCAGACCAGTAGTCTCGCATTTTCCATCTAAATCCGTCTTCGGGATGGAGGAAAGTGGTGTTCTGTGGGGATTAGCCTTCTGCTTTGTTTTTAGCCCCGCTCGACATCCGCGTTTCCGATCACACCGCTGGCGTCTGCTCCGTAGACGGCCCCCGCTGCTACTAGACTCCCCTGCTTCACAGGCCGCTGGACGTAGCCGCCGACGAATCCCCATGCTAGTTAGCATGTTTAGCACGCCCGCGTCTATCAGTCCAAAACGGCCCAATATGTCCATATCCAGAAGTGTCTGGCGGTCGTACGTGATCACGGAGTGACCACGATGCGAGCCAGCCATGAAGTCTGCAGAACTGTCCGGCATTTCCGCCAAATGTTCCATCTTTAGCAAGAGCACCGCAGTGTCGCAGCCCGTCCGGGCGCCGCCATCTTGCCACCACAGTCAGCTGCTTCTCGCCGGTTAATGACTCCTGTGCTTTCCATGCCCGCATGCTCAACTTGCATCCAACCAACTCGATACGTTCCATCTCCTTTCTTATCACCATTCCTTACTTCTGGTGTTTTTGTTCCCTAGTTCCCCAGTAAGCGAGAGAAGTTTTTCTGTCGAACCTGTTGCTGACCATCGAGAGTCCTCCTTCAGTTTAGTCCTCTTCCATGGTGTGCGCTTTTGCCCCATCGCCTTGAGTTATCCTTTTTGAACTTATTAAAGACAATCTTCTTTTGTGATTCACCTCCGCCTCCCGTCTCTGCATCTTGGGATCCAATCCTTACTCAAGACACAACACCATGTTACACTGGGCAAACATGATAATAATATTGCCTTGTTTTTAATGAAACTTAAGCCTACTGCGCTTCTGTATATTAATGTTGGCCATTATGAAAACCACTGTCCTGAATTATTC
Organism: Nerophis ophidion; assembly: GCF_033978795.1. Lineage (NCBI taxonomy): Eukaryota > Metazoa > Chordata > Actinopteri > Syngnathiformes > Syngnathidae > Nerophis > Nerophis ophidion. Next base: position 93,449 of record NW_026906982.1, on the reverse strand, counting down.
ATGCATCAAGTGGATACCTGCGGTACTGCCTTGACTTGGCTGAAGTCATATTGAACAAATAGAACCTTCTCTGTAAACGTCGCCCATAGACAGTGTTCTGTTGCTCCTTTGTCATGTGGGGGTCACACAGGGCTCCGTTTTAGGACCACTGCTTTTTCTCCCCCATGTATTTACTGTCGCTGGGCTGAAATCAAAGAAGGCATGGAATCTCTTTCCAGTGCTCTGTTGATGAAAGACACATTTATTTTCCTTTCAAAAGAAAAGAGGCAGCCACGTCTTGACGATGTTAAGGCTGGGATGGCCCTACATGGTTACCAACTTGGGTTTTGTGATTTAAAATTACCTTCTTAGGAAAAACCAAAAAAAACGAACAATTTAAAACCGTAATCCATGCCTTCATCACATCTCGGCTGGATTACTGTAATTCTCTTTGTCTGAAATGAGCCAGTCGTGCCTCTCACATTTTTAACTGTTAAGAGAAAGCCTTTGATATCTCCCGTTTTAGCCTCACTTCCCTGGCCGCCTGTCTTTTTTAGAGTCTGTTAAAAAGATGTCGTATTTGTGTCACGGCGCCTCCAGGAGCGCGCTAGGCGTGTGCCAGTCTAGCTACAGCTAGCAGCTGCAATCAATCATCTGCAATCAACGCACCTGTCGCTAATGAGAAGCCCTGCCTTCATAAGCCAGCACAGCCTGCTATCCTGGGCCAGAACATAGCGACCTGTCCTATATAGTAAGCAGAACCTAGCCAGCTCTATGCGCCCTTTCTCTCTCTGTGTTTCTCCCCCGCTGTGTTCATTTGTTTCGTTTCCTCCTTGTGGCCTTTGTAGCAGCGTACCTCCGTTCCCGCGTCACGAAATGTGTGTCATTTTCCTCTGCTTCCCTGGCTGCCACTTGGATATCAATCTTCCGCCTGGATGCCTCCCCAACCCCCAACCCCCCAACCCCAACCTGTGCTATGGGGGAGACACAGGTGCACCCAGCCAGGCTGCTACTTACTGCTCAACCTCTGCCGCCTGTCTTGCCTCCTCTTCCTGCGGTGCTGCGGCCTCTGCAACCTCCTCTGCCTGCCACTCAAGCTCCGGACACTCCTCCAGCCCAGCTGCCTGCTGTTTAAACTCCGGACAGGCCTCCAGCCCAGCCGCCTGCTGCCCTGGCTCCTCCCACGACGATGTCTTCGTCTTCGGCGGCTCCTCCCATGACGATGTCTTCGTCTTCGGCGGCTCCCTCCCACGACGATTTCTTTGTCTCCGGCGGCTCCTCCCACGGCGCTGCCTTCTTCCTCGTCTCAGGCAGGCGCTCATCGACTCCAGCATCGTTGCCTCCGCGACCACCAGCTTAACCGCCGCACAGCCGGCCAACAGGCGTGTACGCGGCTCCCCGAGCACTTGGGCGTAGGACCCATCGGCTCCTGAGGTTCTGATGCCACTCACGTCCGCCATCTTGACGTGCCCGTTCCATGGTCGCCTGCCTCGTCAGCTGCAGCAGCGTTCAACTCGCTGCCGCCACCTGACTCATCCCCGGTGGATTCGGGGACACTTGGCTTGGCCATGCTTTGTATTCTTGTTTCTATGCCAAGCTTTTCCATAGCTTTGCCATAGCCTCCCGTGCTATTGTTGCGCTTTTCTGTTTGTTTGTATTTTTGCCTGATTTATGAGAATAAATAATTTTTCTTCCTTCAGGCTGCTTCCGTAAGTCTGTCTGCATCTTGGGGAAACGATCCGCGCATTATCATGCGACCCAATCGTAACATTTTTTTATAAATTTTCACAAAAATTCTTGAATTAACTCGCTGCAAGTATAGTCTACTCATCTTCATCGGCGGTCACTTTAACGAGTGTATCCCTTTATGTGGGATGCCTGTGCGTGACTTTGTTTTTAAATGGGGAGACTGGAGCACGGACAGTCACCACACGATCCTTGACAGAATGGGGTCAGGGTCCAGTGGCATGGAGTCCAAGACGACTGGGGACCCTTTTTTGCTGCAGCCTTCTCCCGCCATTGCAGCCGTTGTGGAAGTTCTTAAATCTACCATCTTCCGCCTGCTCCGCCGTCGAGGTCTTCACCGTATCCTTGGCTAAGGGGCAGTCAGGTACTAGGCCTTTGCCAAGGGCCACCTGGGGTAACAGTAGTAAAGGGGTTAACCTCCTAGTGCTCTAAGACCCCCATAGAGGAGCCTCCACTGCCGAATGCACTTTAACGTAATGCCCAAGACATAGCATAGTCTACTCCAGTATATTGACATCCAAAGTAATTGAAAAAGTTGGTATACTGTATATTTATGTTCGGGAATAGTTAGTGTGATGCGTATTCTGCTTACAGATCTAGTCGTGTTTACAAAGGTGGTGTTTCTTAGGATGCAAAGCACAATCAGGAGGCAAAGCGCAGGTAAGAATATGTAATCTTTAAGACAGGCAAATACACAAAAAGGTGTCGGGCCGCTAGGAGCGTGTAAAGCACACTTCAAGTTTACCTTTCGCAGCAAGATAAAAAAGGTAGCAGCTTCTAGCATACAGATAGAAAACAACAGGCACAACAGGAACTTTTTTGGGGGTGACATACCCAGATCCCAAACTTGTTGCATATAGCAAACAACGATCCAGCGACTCAGGCTGAACAACAACAGAATATAAAGGGGGGTGATTAGGTGCTGCAACAGGTGAGGACACAGAAACAGGAGGGTCTATTCAGTGCAACAAGAAAAGTAAACAGAGGAAGGAGCGCTGAGGACAAAACAGAACACTAAACTGCAAAGAATAACAAAAAGACAAAACAAGACATGACCCGGTCTTGACAGTGGCTAAGAATAATGAGGAAGAAAGAATAAAATCACCTTTTGATTGCACTAACTTACCTGTCGTCCATTATAGTCCATCTTTGCCCAATGCAGATTAACGATTTAGTGCAGCACAGTGAAAACATCCAGGAGTCCCTATGTTTACATTATTGTGTGGTCTGCTGTTTACTCACTTACTTGCTCCCTCTAAGTTTATTGTAGAGCAGGGGTCACCAACGCGGGGCCCGCGGGCACCAGGTAGCCCGTAAGGACCAGATGAGTCGCCTGCTGGCCTGTTCTAAAAATAGCTCAAATAGCAGCACTTACCAGTTAGCTGCCTCTATTTTTAAAATTGTATTTATTTACTACCAAGCTTGTCTCGCTTTGACAAAACTCAAATAGAATTTGAAAATCCAAGAAAATATTTTAAAGACTTGGTCTTCACTTCTTTAAATAAATTCATTTATTTTTTTTACTTTGTTTCTTATAACTTTCAGAAAGACAATTTTAGAGAAAAAAATACAACCTTAAAAATGATTTTAGGAGTTTTAAACACATATACCTTTTTACATTTTAAATTCCTTCCTCTTCTTTCCTGACAATTTAAATAAATGTTACAGTATTTTTTTATTTATTGTAAAGAATAATAAATACACTTTAATTTAATTCTTCATTTTAGCTTCTGCTTTTTCGACAAATAATAATTGTGAAATATTTCTTCAAACTTATTATGATTAAAATAAAAAATAAAAATTCTGGCAAATCTAGAACATCTGTAGAATCAAATTTGAATCTTATTTCAAAGTCTTTTGAATTTCTTTTAAAATTTTTGTTCTGGAAAATCTAGAAGAAATAATGATTTTTTACAAATATAGCTTGGTCCAATTTGTTATATATTCTAACAAAGTGCAGATTGGATTTTAACCTATTTAAGACATGTCATCAAAAAACTAAAATTAATCTTAATCCGGAAAAATTACTAATGATGTTCCATAAATTATTTTTTTAATTTTTTTCAAAAAGATTCGAATTAGCTAGTTTTTCTCTTGATTTTTTTCGGTTGAATTCTGAATTTTAAAGAGTCGAAATTGAAGATAAACTATGTTTTAAAATTACATTTTCATTTTTTTAGTCTTTTCTCCTCTTTTAAACCGTTCAATTAAGTGTTTTTTTCATCATTTATTCCCTACAAAAAAACCTTCCGTAAAAGGAAAAAAAAAGTACAACGGAATGACAGACAGAAATACCCTTTTTTTTTAATATATATAGATTTATTTATTACAGGTAAATTTAGCAAATTGGCTATTTCTGGCAATTTATTTAAGTGTGTATCAAACTGGTAGCCCTTCGCATTAATCAGTACCCAAGAAGTAGCTCTTGCTTTCAAAAAGGTTGGTGACCCCTGTTGTAGATCATAAATCATACATCTCACCCAAATTATAGATGGCTGGGAATATAATCTGACAAGTTGGGACACTTTGAAAGCCATAGGGATGGCGTGGTGCTGTTGGGCGAGTGGCTGTGCCATCAACCTGAGGGTTCCTGGTTCAAACCCCACCTTCTACCATCCTAGTCACGTCTGTTGTGCCCTTCCGTGACGCTTTAATGCTGACCTTCAAGGTAATAAACTTTCAATGTTATGCACAGGTGTACTTATATCAATTTTATAGACTAATTATACTATTTATAGTCACAATGGAGAGTGGGGGCCTGGGGCAAACAATTTCTTCTTCCTAGGGAGGGCGTAACAGAGAATATTTGAGAAGCACTGGTTAAAAAGGGAACATTATCACCAGACCTATGTAAGCGTCAATATATACCTTGATGTTGCAGAAAAAAGACCACATGTTTTTTTAACCGATTTCCGAACTCTAAAAGGGTGAATTTGGCGATTTAAACACCCTTTCAATTGTTCGCTGTCGAAGCGATGACCTTTCACCCGTGACGTTACAACGGGAAGCAATCCGCCATTTTCTCAAACACATTACACACACCAAGTCAAATCAGCTCTGTTATTTACCATTTTTTTGACTGTTTTCCGTACCTTGGAGACATCATGCCTCGTAGGTGTGTTGTCGGAGGGTTTAACAACACAAACAGGGAGGGATTCAAGTTGACTTACACGGAGTGTGCATCGATTAGCACGGCATGCTAATTGATGCTAACATGCTATTTAGGCTAGCTTTATGTACATATTACATCGTTATGTCTCATTTGTAGCTATTTGTACATTTGTAGCAGGGACGGCGTGGCGCAGTGGGAGAGTGGCCGTGCGCAACCCGAGGGTCACTGGTTCAAATCCCACCTAGAACCAACCTCGTCACGTTCGTTGTGTCCTGAGCAAGACACTTCACCCTTGCTCCTGATGGGTGCTGGTTGGCGCCTTACATGGCAGCTCCCTCCATCAGTGTGTGAATGTGTGTGTGAATGGGTAAATGTGGAAATAGTGTCAAAGCGCTTTGAGTACCTTGAAGGTAGAAAAGCGCTATACAAATACAACCCATTTATTATTTATCATTTATATTTGCATCCAGCCTTTCCCTCCACCCACATTTAATGCCAAACAAACACATACCAATCGACGGATTCAAGTTGCACCAGTGTCAAAAGATGCGAAAGTCCCTCGTTTGTTCTGCACATTTTACCGACGATAGCGATGCTACGACAGAGATGTGTGGATATCCTACAACACTCAAAGCAGATGCATTTCCAACGATAAAGTCAACGAAATCACAAAGGTGAGTTTTGTTGATGTTATTGACTTATGTGCTAATCAGACATACTTGGTCACGGCATGACTGCCAGCTAATCGATGCTGACATGCTATTTAGGCTAGCTTTATGTACATTTGTAGCTATATTTGCATCCAGCCTTTCCCTCCACCCACATTTAATGCCAAACAATCACTTACCAATCGACGGGTTTAAGTTGCTCCAGTGGTCAAAAGATGCAATCGTTGGTTAGAAGGCGATCGCCAAATTCGTCCTCGTTGCCTTTGTCCGTCGTGACATGGCTCAATAGCTTTTGATTGATTGATTGATACTTTTATTAGTAGATTGCACAGTACAGTACATATTCCGTACAATTGACCACTAAATGGTAACACCCGAATAAGTTTTTCAACTTGTTTAAGTCGGGGTCCATGTTAATCAATTCATGGTATTCAGTTTCTTCTT
>NW_026906982.1:0-85000 GCF_033978795.1 Nerophis ophidion | reverse complement strand
AGGAGAAAGAGGAGGAGGAAAAATAAAAAGAAGGAGGAGGAGAAGAAGCAGAAGAAGGTGAAGAAGGAGAAGAAACAGAAGAAGGAGTAGAAGGAAGGGGAGGGGGTAGAAGAAGAAGGAGAAGAGGAGCAGCTGGAGATAGGGTTTTAGAGAGGAAGAGGGTGGAAGTAGTCCAAGGATCTATCAATCGTTTCAATGTTTTTGGCGGTCGGCTTAATGTGATTAGTGACTGGAGGGAGATGGAAGGGGAGAGTGAGGAGGGTATGGACATGGAAAGGACTAGAGGGGGGTGAGGGAAGAAGGGGAGAGGAAATAATGAAGGAAAGTGGTGTGCTAAAAGACTGCACGCAGATGATGAAGGAGGAGAAGGGATGATGGTAGAAATGATGTCACAATTGACATTGGTTAAAGGTTTGAATAATAAAACAGGTACGACCTCAGGAAAAGACCAAGTGAGTTGCAAGATGATCAAAAACGTAGGTAACTTAGGTGAAGAAGTGGCGTGCATGTGAATGGCAGCACAGTGATACAGGGGTTAGTGTGTATCCCTCACAATAAGAAGGTCCTGGGTTCGATCCCCGGGCTCGGGGTCTGTCTGTGTGGAGTTTGCATGTTCTCCCCGTGACTGCCTGGGCTCCCTCTGGCTTCCTCACACCTCCAAAGTCATGCACTTGGGGATAGACCCCTCCAACCTCTAAATTCCACCAGAATTCAACTTATATAGGATGAGCTTCAGCAGCCCCGTGACTTGGAGAATAATGTTTGTCTGATTTTTAATGGGATTGTGCTAAAAAATCTTTATTTCCTCTCGAGGATTATTAAAGGCCTACTGACACCCACTACTACCGACCACGCAGTCTGATAGTTTATATATCAATGATGAAATATTAACATTGCAACACATGCCAATACGGCTGGTTTAGTTTACTAAATTACAATTTTAAATTTCCCGCGAGTTTCTTGTTGAAAACATCGCGGAATGATGACGTGTGTTTGTGACGTTATTGGTTGGAGGGGACATATTAGCCCAACACCACTTACGGCTAAAAGTCGTCTCTTTTCATCGCATAATTACACAGTCTTTTTGGACATATGTGTTGCTGAATCTTTTGCAATTTGTTCAATTAATAATGGAGACTATAAATGAGAATGCTGTTGGTGGAAATGGAAAAATAGGCCTTCAACACGGAGACATTTCTTTGTTTTTGTTGCGAAGCTTTAAAGAGGAACATTATCACAATTTCAGAAGGGTTAAAACCAATAAAAATCAGTTCCCAGTGGCTTATTTTATTTTTCGAAGTTTTTAGCAAAATTTTACCCATCCCGGAATATCCCTAAAAAAAGCTTTAAAGTGCCTGGTTTTCGCTATCTGCGAAGCCACCGTCCATTTTCCTGTGACGTCCGCCAGTGATGCCAATACAAACAATTGGTGGATAGCACAGCAAGATATAGCGACATTAGCACGGATTCAGACTCGGATTTCAGCGGTTTAAGCGATTCAAGAGATTACGCATGTATTGAAATGGATGCTTGGAGTATGGAGGCAGATAGCGAAAACAAAATTGAAGAAGAAACTGAAGCGTTTGAGCGAATAGCTATTGACGCTTTTCGGCCATGTCTGCCTTAGCATCGCCGGTAAAATGTGCAGACCAAACGATCGGGACTTTCGCATCTTGTGACACGGGATCAACTTAAATCCGTCGATTGGTAAGTGTTTGTTTGGCATTAAATGTGGGTGGAGGGAAACGCTGGATGCAAATATAGCTACAAATGTACATAAAGCTAGCCTAAATAGCATGTTAGCATCAATTAGCTGGCTGTCATGCCGTGACCAAATATGTCTGATTAGCATATAAGTCAATAACATCAATAAACTCACCTTTGTGATTTTGTTGACTTTATCGTTGGAAATGCATCTGCAGGATATCCATACATCTCTGTGCCATGTCTGCCTCAGCATCGCCGGTAAAATGTGCAGACACTCCGGCACATTCAATGGGGGTCTGGCGGAAAATTTCTTTGACTTTATCGTTGGAAAAGCATCTGCTTTGAGTGTCGCAGGATATCCACACAATCTTGCCATCTCTGTAGTAGCATAGCTTTCGTCGGTAAAGTGTGTGGAACAAATGACTGACCATTTCGTCGGCTTTCCCCACACCCTCGTATTTTGAAAAAAGTTTGTCCAATTTCTTGCCACTTTCGCATCTTTGGGCCAGTGGTGCAACTTGAATCCCTCCCTGTTAGTGTTGTTACACCCTCCGACAACACACCGACGAGGCATGATGTCTCCAAGGTTCCAGAAAATAGTCGAAAAAACGGAAAATAACAGAGCTGAGACCCAGTGTTTGTAATGTGTTTGAGAAAATGGCGGCTTTATTACCTAAGTGATGTCACGTTCTGACGTCATCGCTCCGAGAGCGATAAATAGAAAGGTGTATAATTCGCCAAAATTCAACAATTAAAGAATTCGAAAATAGGTTAAAAAAATAAATGGTCCTTTTTCTGCAACATCAAGGTATATATTGACGCTTACATAGGTCTGGTGATAATGTTCCCCTTTAACACAGAGCGGTCAAGCGAACATGGTTCTCTACGTCAATACATACGTTTTTTTGGATGGGGAAATTGTCGGCTCTTACCGAAGACTTCAGTGGATTATGGGACCTTCTCCTGTAGCTGTCAAAAAAGGCAGCTGTGATCTTGGCTCCTCATCGGCTTCTCTCTGAGACACTGGCATCCACCGCAGCCATCCGACTTTCAGGTATGACTTTACTCATCTAATCTCACTAAAATACTATTCACACATAAAGCAGAAGGCTACACGGTGGAAGAGGGGTTAGTGCGTCTGCCTCACAATACGAAGGTCCGGCAGTCTTGGGTTCAATCCCAGGCTCGGGATCTTTCTGTGTGGAGTTTGCATGTTCTCCCCGTGAATGCGTGGGTTCCCTCCGGGTATTCCGGCTTCTTCCCACCTCCAAAGACATGCACCTGAGGATAGGTTGATTGGTAACACTAAATTGGCCCTAGTGTGTGAATGTGAGTGTGAATGTTGTCTGTCTATCTGTGTTGGCCCTGTGATGAGGTGGCGGCTTGTCCAGGGTGTACCCCGCCTTCCGCCCGATTGTAGCTGACATAGGCGCCAGCGCCCCCTGCGACCCCCAAAAGGGAATGGATGGATGGACAATAAGCAGATAAGGGATTTTCCAGAATTATCTTAGTAAATGTGTCTAATTACATCTGAAATGCTACCACTGCCGCCGCCCGGAGCCGTCGCTTTTTTTTTTTTTTTTTTGTGCCTCACTAACATTCCTCATCCACGAATCTTTCATCCTCGCTCAAATTAATGGGGAAATTGTCGCTTTCTCGGTCCGAATAGCTCTTGCTGCTGGAGGCTATGATTGTAAACAATGTGAGGAGCCCTCACACTGGTGACGTCACGCACATCGTCTGCTACTTCCGGTACAGGCAAGGCTTTTTCATTAGCGACTAAAAATTGAGAACTTTAACGTCGATGTTCTCTACTAAATCCTTTCAGCGAAAATATGGCAATATCGCGAAATGATCAAGTATGACACATAGAATGGACCTGCTATCCCCGTTTAAATAAGAAAATCTCATTTCAGTAGGCATTTAAAGTATTTCTAATTCTGATTCTGATTCTGATACAAAGCATTATATACATGTTTAAAAAGACAGGGTTGAATAAAAGAATATAGAGTAGGGTTCCACCTCGGTCCACACTTCATATCAAAGGGTGACGGTAATACACACCAGAAGGTTGCTTGGCAACCGCCATTAAAGCAGAGAAGAAGAAGAGCGAAGTAGGAGGTGGTGCATGACTCATGGCAGGGTCGAAAAAGGGATTCGGGTTAGAAGTGAGGAAAGTATGAAGGATTGCCGTGATTTTGATGAGGCATGTTTTGGCAGGAAGAGGTTCGGAGTACCTCATCAAGCAGCGTGAGTGAGAAAGAGATAGAGTGGTGCGAAAGAAAATCGATGGGGAAGAAGAAGTCAAAGTATTTCTAACATTCAAGGAAGGTCAGGAGTTCAGGGAAGTAGGGTCCAGTGCAGTTATTGGGTTCCTCTGTGGAAACATAGGCGATGTAAAGAGGGCTAATGTGCACCGCCTTGGAGACTTGATGATAGTAAGAGTGAGGGGCAAAGAGCATTACAAGTTTAAAGCATTCCCGAAATAGGAATCTGACAAAAGTAATGTATGATTTCCAGTGAGTGAGGATTTGGACAATATGAAGGAAATTATGGGAGTACCGTATTTCCTTGAATAGCCGCCAGGGCGCTAATTAATTGAAAACCTCTTCTCACTCCTGCGCTTATTCAAGGCATGCGGTAAAAATAAGCAGGCGCTAATAATTTTAAAACCTCTTCTCACTCCTGCGCTTACCAATGGCATGCAGTAAAAAATTGAGTGTGACGTATGGATACCATCATGAAAAGCACATTTAATAAAAAAAAACGTTATTATGGTGTGGCAAGGGGCGTGGTCCGCGCGTTCCCTGCGGACGGGGTGTGTGCAGCGATCGGCCATGAAGCAGCTGACAGGAGAGTGGATAATCTCAGCTGGAATGAGTTGTCAAATCACCTGTCCCTTTATTAGGAGCGCGGGAGACCCTGACAGGGGAAGAACGGGGAAGACACGCGAAGGAGGACAATCGGCTCTGAAAAGTACGGACTGAAAAGTCCGAAACCATATTTGAGTGTACCAACAATATATTAAACCTTGTAAACGCTGCCTGAAGTGTGCTGCCATTTCCTGTGATTAGAAGAACCAAAGCACGAGCGTTGCTACAGTGGCACCCAACGAAAATAATCACGAAAAGATGTCGGCACCTACCCTGCAAACGCTGGGCCAAGGTGTCGGCGGCAAGCCGGCTGCAGACCCAGGTGCTGCTGGCCTGGATGAGCCGGACGGAAACAGCGGGAGGCTCGGCCTCCATGGAGCGGGTGGAGGGCGCCGACCGCCCCGTACTGTACATCAGCCGGAAGCTCTCGGACCGGGAGGCGAGGTACAGCACAGTGGAGAGGGAGTGCCTCGCCATCCGGTGGGCGGTGGGGGCCCTCCGCTACTACCTGCTGGGGCGCGCCTTCAGTCTCTGCTCAGACCATAAACCGCTACAATGGCTCCACCACATGAAGGACGCCAATGCGCGGCTCGCCTGGTGGTACCTGGCATTACAACCCTACAACTTCCGGGTGGTCCACAGGCCGGGCGCGCAGATGGCCGTGGCCGATTTCCTCTCTCGCCCAGGGGAGGGGAGGGGGAGTGGGCGTGGCCAGACGGGTGTCCGGCCTGAGTTTGGCGGTGGAGGCATGTGGCAAGGGGGGTGGTCCGCGCGTTCCCTGCGGGCAGGGTGTGTGCAGCGATCGGCCATGAAGCAGCTGACAGGTGAGTGGATAATCTCAGCTGGAACGAGTTGTCTAATCACCTGTCCCTTTATTAGGAGCGCGGGAGACCTTGACAGGGGAAGAACGGGAAAGACACGCGAAGGAGGACAATCGGCTGAAAAGCCGAATGCATGGACAGACAGAAAGAAACATTTATTGCAAGTACGAACTGAAAAGTCCGAAACCATATTTGAGTGTACCAACACTATATTAAATCTTGTAAACGCTGCCTGAAGTGTGCTGCCATTTCCTGTGATTAGAAGAACCCAAGCACGAGCATTGCTACATATGGTTAATATTTTCAGCACCGAAGGCTTGGAATAACCTACAATCGAATATTCAACTTAAAACCCTTCTTACATTAAATGAGTTTAAAGCTTCTATGAAAGGATTGCAGTCTACCTTGTCCGTATGCACATGTGTCATATGAGCAAGTTTTTATGTTGTATATGTGATGCTTTATGTGTTGTTTTTAATGTAACCTTGCAGCTGCCCTCTTGGCCAGGTCTCCCTTGGAAAAGAGATCTTTGATCTCATGGGATTTTACCTGGTTATAAAGGCTACCGGTAAAAAAAAGAAAAAAGAAAAAAGAAAAATGGTCTTACCTTTACTTATAAATGAAATCCATGCCAACTCCTTCTGATCAAAAGCATCGATAACTTGTTTATAGAAGTATTCCTTATCTTCAGTTTTAAAAAGTCTCTCATAAAACTGCTATCAGACCGCTGCTATCAGTTAGCAAGGGTGTGGGCGACTTCCCCTCTCGTTCTGCTCCGTGGGTAATCTCTTTATCCCAGAACCACCAAGAAAGGACATGGCTTGAGCAGTTTGACTTTGTTTATTTTTCAATAAAACCTCAGTCCAGGTCGCTCTTCCGCTCGCTCGCCGGTATTGGGCATGGCTGCTACAGCTAGCGTGCCCTGCAGCTCTTAATCTTCTTCCCTATATGCGATTTCAAATTGTTGAAATAAGCCTCACCCATTTTGAAAATGATGACAGGGGAAGTGTCACTCGTGACGTCACGAATTAGACCCTGCGATGATAGTAACCATGCGCTAATTATTTTGCGAAGCGAGTTGACCCCGCAGTAATTCAAGACAGGCGCATATTACATGCCCGGCGGCAATTCAAGGAACTATGGTAGTTCAAAAGCATGTAGAGGTGGGGGGAGTGGAAAGTTTGTCAGTGTTCGTGGAATCTCAAGGATGAAATTGTGCCTACTACTGTATTTATAGGGTACTTGAGGTTAAACGTAAGGATGTTTGTACCACCACCCCTGCCATGTTACAAATGCCAGAAGTATGAACATACAGCGGCTTACTGGGAAGGGGAGCAGACATGTGGAGGGTGTTGGGGGAGACCATGAATAAGGCAAGTGTGCAGCAAGGGTGTCAATGTTGGTGGAGCACAGTGTTGGCCACAGAGACTGCATGTGAGGCTGGATTTCGTGACTTTGTGACAGCGCGTGTATTATGGTTACTAAGGACTGAGGGGAGGTGACGGCAACAGACACCAGAGGAGTGTATGTATAATAAACAAACAATAATAATTAAACTAACCAAGGAAATGGAGCGTGACAAAATCCAAGAGTGTGTATGGTGCAAGACTTTGTGTTTAGATTAGCTGTTGAGTGTTACCGTGAATGTTGAACGAGAGTGTAGGAACACGGAGGTCCGTGGGGCAGGCAGATGATCCAAGGCGAAGGAGAGGCGTCGAGAGAAACGTGTCCAAGCGGAAGGTCGAGAAACCAAAAGGGCAGTCCGGGAGGAAAGGGGAACAACAGGGGATCACAGGAGGAAAAACGGGAAAGCGCTGCGGGAAGACAACAGGAACATCAGACACAACGGAAACACGGAAGTCACAGGGGAAGAGGGAGTTCGGGGAATGGAAGCCAGACACGGGATGCTTGCAAAGGTACAGAAGACTATACTCCGGCACAGCATGGCAGGTTGTGCGGGCTTAAGAAAGCAGGTTGTTCAACCCAGGCATTTGTGCTGATTACCGATGGATTGCAGCCATGCTGGAGCGCACAGATGGATGAGCGGCACAGGCAAGAGTCTGAGCCATAACAGCGTGCATGTGGTGGTTGTCGGGGCTGGCAAACTTGTCGACTTTGTTTTCGTTTGTGGTCGTGTTGGTTGGCTTGTCGGGTGTCGTCCTTCACACCCGGTGTTGTACCGTCGTCTGGGTGCGGGCTTGGCGGGGGTTGTCCCTCGGGAGTAAGGGAGTGCGCGGCCGGACCTGTGAGGGGGTTGAGGGTGTGGTTAGCTGATCGGTTGGTTCTCAATGGACAGTGGGTGCCAGGGCTGGATTGCAGCCCAGCCTGTGTATGGATTTGTTGATTTATGTGTGTGTATGTATGTTTTAATTATTGTGATATGTATTTGTGTGTGTGTATGTACAAACTTGTATATGTGTATGTATGCATGTGTGTACATGTATTCCTTATATATTAGATTAGATTAGATTAGATAGAGGGCTTCACGGTGGCAGAGGGGTTAGTGCGTCTGCCTCACAATACGAAGGTCCTGCAGTCCTGGGTTCAAATCCAGGCTCGGGATCTTTCTGTGTGGAGTTTGCATGTTCTCCCCGTGAATGCGTGGGTTCCCTCTGGGTACTCCGGCTTCCTCCCACCTCCAAAGACATGCACCTGGGGATAGGTTGATTGGCAACACTAAATTGGCCCTAGTGTGTGAATGTGAGTGTGAATGTTGTCTGTCTATCTGTGTTGGCCCTGCGATGAAGTGGCGACTTGTCCAGGGTGTACCCCGCCTTCCGCCCGATTGTAGCTGAGATAGGCGCCAGCGCCCCCCGCGACCCCGAAAGGGAATAAGCGGTAGAAAATGGATGGATGGATGGATAGATTAGATAGTACTTTATTTATTCCGTCAGGAGAGTTCCTTCAGGAAAATTACAATTTTCAGCACAATCCCATTCAAGATCAGACAAACATTACAGGGAGACAGAACAGGATCGCTGACGGGTCTGCCGGCTTCCAGCGCCCCTTACAAAAAATATGACATACAGGTAAACAGGGGGGGGGATGGGAGAAAAGAATAGAAGATTAAAATAAAATTGAAAAAAAATCGGTCTTAGCCTGGGCCCTGGAGTGGGGGTGCAGACTGAGGCCAAGGGGACAAAAAAAAAACAACAACTCATAGCCATAGTACACATCCCTCTTACATGTGTGTAAGAGGGAAACATCAAACATCAAAGAACACAGAGGACATTAAAGGCATTAAAGCAGCAGATACAACCAGACACTTCTACATACAGCTATGAATAAAAAGTAAAATAAACATATACACTGTGGTGGCCTCTGCGGTGTTTCACGCCATTGTCCGCTGGGGAGGAGGGAGCATGGCCAGAGACAGAAGCAGACCCAACAAAGCAACCAAGACAGCCGACTCCACTCTCGGCCAATGTTCAGTCCGCATGGATGAGCGAGGATACGTCCAAGGTGACTGAGGTGTCCGACACCTGCTCAACCAGTCGAGACACCGCGAAGCCTCTCCGTCCCAGCGCTCAGTGCTAGCTCCGCAGCCCTGTCCCCTCATCCGCATCTCCTCCAGTACATCCAAACAGACTCCGGTGTAGCAGAGACCCAGCAGCTCGTCTCCATGGCCAAAAGGCTCCCGGGAGGCAGATCCAAAAGTCCACAAAAAAAGCTCCACAGAGGTCACGAAAGTGCCACCCCTTGTCACACAGTCCCAAAGGGTCTATATATGCATATATATGTGTGCGTGTATGTATATAAATATATGTACTTTTTTGGGGGTGGACACTCACACTGCTTGTCCGGCGGGGGTCAATACCTGAGGCTACTGCAACCGGGCCGCGTGTCTGGGACCCCTGAGTCGCATCGTCCACCCCTTCCGGATGCCCATCTTGGTTGGAACCTGCTGGGTCTAGTCACTGTGTCTATTGTGGCAGCTTGGTGACCTTGTGTGTCAGCGTGTCTGTGATCCCTTTTATTTATTTATTTTTTGTCTTCCCTCAGGGGTAGGATTCGTCAGGGCAGTTGCTGTATGTATCATCTCCATCGTTGCGGTCCCTGCAGGTGAGGTGGGTTGTTCCCTTGGCTCTGAGCTGGGCAGTCCTATGACGGCCGACCGGGGTGGGGCTGACCCCATCGTGCTCTCTTGGGGGGAGTTGAAAGGGGTGGAAAGGCGATCTTCCCGTCTAGCTGCGGGGAGTCTCTGGGCCCCTCGGGACAGGGCGTCACGCCTTTTTTGCCCGTGTGCGGTGTGGTCTCTCGCTGGCTTGGGGGCTGGCTGTCCTTTGCTTCACCCGTGCCTTGTCCTCTGCCATCGGCGTCAGTTTATGGCCTGCTGCTGGCCCTGGGGTTCCTGTCGCTGGCCGGCCTGGCTGCGTTGGGCGGGTGGTCCCATGTTGCCTGGGCAACGCACCAGCTATTTTGGGTTGGGCTCTCTGGGCGGATGGGGCTGTACCTTGACTCCCGCACACTTTGGGAGACAAATATCTTGTACATAAAAATGCACATACATACTCACATATGCACAATTATACATACATATGTACACACATATGTATATTCATTCATTAATACAGACGTGCAGACATTGGTACTTACCCACATACATAGGTACCTACATTCTCACATACATACACAAATACAGTACATACATACAGTACATTCATACACACTCACGATACATACTTACACACACATGCACATTCACAGTACAAATATACATACACACAAACTGTACATATACCCTCACTGTACAAACATGCATATACACATACTGTACATATACAAGCATGTATGCATATAAACACGTTTCATCAAACATATATTAATGTTGTTCCTAACATACATCCATAAATGTGGATGCATATGAAAAAGTGCAATATATTTATTTGTACAGTAATCTATGTTTTTATATCTGCACCTTATTGCTCTTTTATCCTGCACTACAACGCGCTAATGCAACATTATTCCGTTCTTATCTGTACTGTAAAGTTCAAATTTGAATGACAATCAATCAATCAATCTTTACTTATATAGCCCTAAATCACGAGTGTCTCAAAGGGCTGCACAAGCCACAACGACATCCTCGGCTCAGATCCCACATCAGGGCAAGGAAAAACTAAGCCCAATGGGATAACAATAAGACCGCAGATTTGGGGACCCCCTTGGGCGACCGGTGCAATGGACGTTGAGTGGATCTAGCATAATATTGGGAGAGTCTAGTCCACAGTGGATCTAACATAATAGTGAGAGTCCAGTCCATAGTGGGGCCAGCAGGAGACCATCCCGAGCGGAGACATGTCATCAGCGCATAGATGTCCCCAACCGATGCACAGACGAGTGGTCCACACTGGGTCCCGACCCTGGACAGCCAGCGCTTCAATCGTGGCCATCGAACCTGTGCCCCCAACCCCCGTCCACGAAGGAGACGGGGGCAGAGCAGAAAATAAATGGCAGATCAACTGGTCGAAAAGGGGGGTCAATTTAAAGGCTAGAGCAATAACAATAGGACAATAAAAGGAAGTCTAAGTCTATAACAATTTACAAGGTTAATACAGATAGATTTTCTTTCTTACCTTGCAATTATCAGCTTTCTTTTGTATTTCAAGTTATCATTACATATATGTATTTTTGTACAAACCCCGTTTCCATATGAGTTGGGAAATTGTGTTAGATGTTAATATAAATGTAATACAATAATTTTTAAATCATTTTCAACCCATCTTCAGTTGAATATGCTACAAAGACAACATATTTGATGTTCAAACTGATAAAAAAATTTGGGGCAAATAATCATTAACTTTAGAATTCGATGCCAGCAACAAGTGACAAAGAAGTCGGGAAAGGTGGCAATAAATACTGATAAAGTTGAGGAATGCCCATCAAACATTTATTTGGAACATCCCACAGGTGTGCAGGCTAATTGGGAACAGGTGGGTGCCATGATTGGGGATAAAAACAGCTTCCCAAAAAATGCTCAGTCTTTCACAAGAAAGGATGGGGCGAGGTACACCCCTTTGTCCACAACTGCGTGAGCAAATAGTGAAACAGTGCAATTGCAAGAAATGTAGGGATTTCAACATCTACGGTCCATAATATCATCAAAAGGTTCAGAGAATCTGGAGAAATCAATCCAGGTAAGCGGCATGGCCGGAAACCAACATTTAATGACCGTGACCTTGATCCCTCAGACGGCACTGTATCAAAAACCGACATCAATCTCTAAAGGATATCACCACATGGGCTCAGGAACACTTCAGAAAACCACTGTCACTAAATACAGTTTGTCGCTACATATGTAAGTGCTAGTTAAAGCTCGACTATGCAAAGCCAAAGTAATTTTTCAATAACATCCAGAAACGCCGCCGGCTTCCCTGGGCCCGAGATCATCTAAGATGGACTGATGCAAAGTGGAAAAGTGTTCTGTTGTC
This sequence comes from Nerophis ophidion, assembly GCF_033978795.1. Lineage (NCBI taxonomy): Eukaryota > Metazoa > Chordata > Actinopteri > Syngnathiformes > Syngnathidae > Nerophis > Nerophis ophidion. The sequence goes on along the minus strand of NW_026906982.1, from coordinate 73,171 downwards.
TCACGAGTTCACATTTCAAATTGTTTTTGGAAATATTTGACATTGTGTCATCCAGACCAAAGGGGAAGCAAACCCTCCAGACTCTTATCTACGCAAAGTTCAAAAGCCAGCATCTGTGATGGTATGGAGGGGCATTAGTGCCGAGGGCATGGGTAATTTACACATCTGTGAAGGCACCATTAATGCTGAAAGATACATTCAAGTTTTGGAACAACATATACTGCCATCCAAGCGCCGTCTTTTTCATGGACACCCCTGCTTTCAGCAAAACAATGCCAAGCCACATTCAGCACGTGTTACAACAGCGTGGATTCGTAAAAAAAGAGTGAGGGTACTTTCATGGCCCACCTGCAGTCTAAACCTGTCTCCCATCGAATATGTGTGGCGCATTATGAAGCGTAAAATGTGACAGCGGAGACCCCGGACTGTTGAACTACTGAAGGTCTACATAAAACAAGAATGAAAAAGAATTCTACTTTCAAAGCTTCAACAATTAGTTTCCTCAGTTCCCAAACGTTTATTGAGTGTTGTTAAAAGAAAAGGTGATGTAACACAGTGGTGAACATGCCTTTTCCCAACTACTTTGCCACATGTTGCAGCCATGAAGTTCTAAGTTGATTATTATTTGCAAAAAAAAAAAAAAGTTTATGAGATTGAACATCAAATATCTTGTCTTTGTAGTGCATTCAACTGAATATGGGTTGAAAATGTTGTGCAAATCATTGTATCCCATTTATATTTACATCTAACACAATTTCCCAACTCATATGGAAACGGGGTTTGTATTTGCTGATGATGTTCTGTTGTTGTTATTGTTGAAGCTAATGTCTCTCTGTCCACCTTTTTTCTCTTTCTATCGCCTCCTGCTCCTGTCTGGCTGCACCAAATATTAATAAATATCAAATCCATCTAATAAGGTAAAATACAAACAAGGCAACAAGAGAAGTATCACACACTTCTCTTTTGTAAAGTAAATCTCTACATCAGATATGTGCATCTACATCAACAAAATGATTTGCCTGAGTAGCTAGACAGGACAAAAAAATAAGAGGTGAAAATCGCATTAAAAGAGAGTGTAGTTAATTTATTGTAATTTATTTGTATTTGTTTTACCTGGATATGTGTGTGTATGTTAAATTTCTGGAAATATATGTATGAAATATTATTTAAAATAATGTATTCCTTTAGAAACAATGTATAATGGCATACAAGGTTAGATGGTAAGTTATTTGTGAATAAATGATGAAAGTAGTTTACCACCATTAGGTGTGAATGAATGATGAAAGTAGTTTACCACCAGCAGGTGTGAATGAATGATTAAGTTAGCTTACCACCAGCAGGTGTGAATGAATGATTAAGTTGGCTTACCACCGGCAGCTGTGAATGAATCATGAAAGTAGCTTACCACCAGCAGGAGTGAATGAATGGTGGAGGTAGCTCACCACCAGCAGGTGTGAATGAATGTTGAAAGTAGCTTACCACTAGCAGGTGTGAATGAATGATGAACGTAGCTTACCACCAGCAGGTGTGAATGAATGATGAAAGTATCTTACCACCAGCAGGTGTGAATGAATGATGAAAGTAGCTTACCACCAGCAGGAATGAATGAATGGTGAAGGTAGCTCACCACCAGCAGGTGTGAATGAATGATGAAAGTAGCTTACCACCAGCAGGAATGAATGAATGGTGAAGGTAGCTCACCACCAGCAGGTGTGAATGAATGAACAAAGTATCTTACCACCAGCAGGTGTGAATTAATGATGAAAGTAGCTTACCACCAGCAAGTGTGAATGAGTGATGAAAGTAGCTTACCACCGGCAGGTGTGAATGAATGATGAAGGTAGCTTACCACTAGCAGGTGTGAATGAATGATGAAAGTATCTTACCACCAGCAGGTGTGAATGAATGATGAAAGTATCTTACCACCAGTGGATGTGAATGAATGATTAAGTTAGCTTACCACCGGAAGCTGTGAATGAATGATGAAAGTAACTTACCACCGGCAGGTGTGAATGAATGATGAAGGTAGCTTACCACCTGCAGGTGTGAATGAATGATTAAGTTAGCTTACCACCGGCAGCTGTGAATAAATGATGAAAGTAGCTTACCACCAGCAGGTGTGAATGAATGGTGAAGGTAGCTCACCACCACCAGCAGGTGTGAATGAATGATGAAAGTAGCTTACCACCACCAGCAGGTGTGAATGAGTTATGGCTTTTCACTTCTCTCTGAAGCGCTTTGAATGTCTAGAAAAGCGGTATATAAATCTAAGTAGTAGTAGTAAAATATCATTCACATCCGGAGGGTGGCAGTAACGCACTAACTCAGTTTGCAACCACCGTAAAATACCAGAGAAGAAGAAAGCGGTCCTGCTACGCATGCGCCAAAGGCATTTTCAAACGGAACGGCGGTTACTTCCCTCGTCGCCAGAAAACAAATCTGAATATAATATAACTTTTTCAGTTGGCTAAATACTACAAAGACACTCAAACAATGACGAGCACGTTGAAAGGAATTACTCTTAAAGGAAGTGTCGAGGTCGTGGCCGACTTCTTTTGTAAGTATTTAAACTAAATGTACGCCGTAACTCTTGTCAAGAAATCTCGCCAAGTTAGCCTACGTCAATGTAGCGGACAACACACATCTAAGTAATAGTTATGTTTTTTGTTGTTGTTTTTCTCCTAGTTTAGAAAAACTAAAATAATACTATTTGGTAGAAAATAGTATCGTACACGAATACAAACAGACGGAGTAGATATTGGAAGGGTAAAAGAGACTAGCTTTTTGGGTGTAATAATAGATGCCCAGCCATCCATCCATTTCCTACCGCTTATTCCATTTGGGGTCGCGGGGTGCGCTGGCGCCTATCTCAGCTACAATCGGGCGGAAGCCGGTGTACACCCTGGACAAGTCCCCGCCTCATCGCAGGGCCTAATAATGGATGATAAAATGAATTGAAAATCTCCTAAAAAATATATACAACATAAAGTGGCGAGAAACATGTCAATAATGAATAAAACAAAATATTTTCTACACCAAAAATCACTTTATATTCTTTATTGCTCACCAGTGTTACCATATCTGAGTTATTGTGCAGAAATACGGTGAAATAACTACAAATGTGCGCTTCATTCACTCATTCTGTTACAAAAAAGACCAGTCAGAATAATACATAATGTTGGATATAGAGAACATACAAACTCTTTATTTCTTGAGTCAAAAATATTGAAGTTCGATGATTTGGTTAATTTGCAAACAGCTAAAATGATGTACAAAGCAAACCGAGAATATACAATTCTTCTCGACTGAAGAGGAAAAATATAATAAGCTTATAGGTAAATGTAATTTAAAACATTTGTACGCACAATAGGGCTGGGCGATATGGCCCTTTTATTAAAGGCCTACTGAAATTAGATTTTCTTATTTAAACAGGGATAGCAGGTCCATTCTATGTGTCATACTTGATCATTTCGCGATTTTGGCATATTTTTAATGAAAGGATTTAGTAGAGAACATCGACGATAAAGTTCGCAACTTTTGGTCGCTAATAAAAAAGCCTTGCCTGTACCGGAAGTAGCAGACGATGTGCGCGTGACGTCACCGGTGTGAGGGCTCCTCACATTCTCACATTGTTTATAATGTGAGCCACCAGCATTAAGAGCAATTCGGACCGAGAAAGCGACGATTTCCCCATTAATTTGAGCGAAGATTCGTGGATGAGGAAAGTTAAAGTGAAGCACTAATAAAAAAAGAAAAAGAAAAGAAAAGGCGACGCAAGCAGGCGGCGGCAGTGGGAGAGTTTCAGATGTAATCAGACACATTTACTAGGATCATTCTGGAAAATCCCTTATCTGCTTATTGTGTTAATAGTATTTTAGTGAGATTATAAAGTCATACCTGAAAGTCGGATGGCTGCGGTGAACGCCAGTGTCTCTGAGAGAAGCCGAGGAGCCAAGATCACAGCTGCCTTTTTGAGCTGCAGGATGAGGTCGCGTAATCCACTCGAGCCGATTTAATATCACAAGTTTCCCATCCAAAAACTTGCTGGTTGACGTAGAGAAACATGTTCGCTTGACCGGTCTGTGTTAAAACTTCACAACAAACAAAGAAACACCGGCTGTGTTTCGGTGCTAAAGCTAGCTGCAATCCACCGCTTTCCACCAACAGCATTCTTATTTGACGTCTCCATTATTAATAGAACAAATTGCAAACGATTCAGCAACACAGATGTCCAAAATACTGTGTAATTGCGTGATGAAAAGAGACGACTTTTAGCCGTAAGTGGTGCTGGGCTAATATGTCCCCTCCAACCAATAACGTCACAAACACGCGTCATCATTCCGCGATGTTTTCAACAGGAAACTCCGCGGGAAATTTAAAATTGTAATTTAGTAAACTAAACCGGCCGTATTGGCATGTGTTGCAATGTTAAGATTTCATCATTGATATATAAACTATCAGACTGCGTGGTCGGTAGTAGTGGGTGTCAGTAGGCCTTTAATATCTCGATATTTTTTGGGCCATGTCCCGATACACGAATATACCTCGATATTTTGCCTTAGCCTTAAATGAATACTTGATGCATATAATCACAGCAGTATAATGACTCTATGTGTCTACATTAAAATATTCTTGTTCATACTTCATTAATATATGCTCATTTTGAACGTTCACCCAGAAAGGGAAACCACAACTAAGTCCATCCATCCTTTTCCTACCGCTTATTCCCTTTCGGGGTCGCGGGGGGCGCTGGCGCCTATCTCAGCTACAATCGGGCGGAAGGCGGGGTACACCCTGGACAAGTCGCCACCTCATCGCAGGGCCAACACAGATAGACAGACAACATTCACACTCACATTCATACACTAGGGCCAATTTAGTGTTGCCAATCAACTAAGTCAATTTAGCAAAGTTGTATTTATTAAACAGTTATTAAGCAGTGGCACTGACATTCATGTCATTTCAAAACAGAAAGTGCAAGATTGTCGGAGACATTTTAAAACAAGCTATGAGTGCACTTTTGTGCATGATGTCACTAAGATGAGATATCAAAACAACACTAAAAGTGGAATTTTTGTACAGAACGCCACCACAATAGTTTAAAACAAATAAAGCGCATGATGTCACACAAAATATTTTAATAAGTGTCAAATAAAAATGTGCTGCATAATAGGAAATCAAAATAGCAGGGCTGCTACTTTTTGTAGCAACGCTTTTGCCGCATAATTGTTCAACATATTCCCGCTCGAAGCCAAACCACCGCCAGACGATGGAAACCCTGCTGTTTTTCTTGGGGATTAATTCTTCCTTCATTTGTTACCAGATTGGCGCCTTCTCTCTTTTGTATTACCACTCGCAACGCTCCCTTAGCATCACAGCTAATGTTACCCATGTAGCTACCTCTCTGCTCGGGGAGGGCGTGTGACGAAGGTGCACTTATTTTTTATGTCTCTGTGAGAAGGAGAGACAAGAAAGAGTGGGAAACGCATGCAGTGTAATGCTTGCAGCTGAAAGCAACTCTGTGAGAACGTATACTCGAATATCTCGATATAGTCATTTTCTATATCGCACAGAGACAAACCTGCAATATATCGAGTATATCGATATATCGCTCAGCCCTAACTCACGTACAACACTAAAAACCTTTTACATATAAGTATGTAGAGTAAAATTATGGAATGGATTAAGTAAAGAAGTTAAACAACGTGGACCCCGACTTAAACAAGTTGAAAAACTTATTCGGGTGTTACCGTTTAGTGGTCAATTGTACGGAATATGTACTGAACTGTGCAATCTACTAACAAAAGTTTCAATCAATCAAAAAAAAACAATTTACAGATATGATCCCATTTAAGGTTGTTCAAATTAATAGTGCTTACAAAGTACAAAGACGAAGAATTAGGAGAAACACCTTAAACCTTATTGAAAACGGGATATTCTTAATCTCGGTATGTTTATCATGGCTGACTTAAATTCCTCATTCACTGATGTCATTGTGCTGTAAAAAGAAGTCAGTAAATGAACGTATGTATTTGTAAACACTCTGAAAAGGGAAAGGGGCAGGATTAAATTAGCTTTGCTTCTTCCTATTCCTTTTCGGACATGATGTATAGAGAAATTATATGGAATTGTGTGATGTATTATGCTGTAAGTGTGTTCATGTTCGAAATAAACTAAAGAAAGAACAAATAAACACAAGGCCATACAATTATTTTGTTAAACTTAAACATTAAACTGTGAAGAAAGACAAATGACTGACCTAAGTACAGACCAAATGGCAGGCTGCTTGTATGGTTTAGCTATATTACATGTAACTTACTCAAATGTAACAGTGGGGTTGTTCTGCAGCTTTTGGCATCAACAGCATCTTGTACCAGCGGGGCATCTACCCTCCAGAGTCCTTCACCAGAGTCAGCCAGTACGACATGAACCTCCAAGTCACCGACGATCCCAAGCTGAAGGAGTATCTCAACAGCGTGGTGTCTCAGCTGAAAGGTGAGTTTTCAGTAATCTGCTAAATGCTCGTCAGTAGTAAACGACGAGTAACTCATTCTATATAGATATATATATTCAAAAAACAGGACAGGAAAAATTAGAGCTGAAACAATTCCTCGAGTAATTCAAGACAAGTCACTTACTTGGCGCTGTGTGACAGTCCATTACATCGTCAACTGGGAATTAAAAAGTGCCCTCTTTCAAATGTATTTATTGTCTGAGTTTGATACATTTAGTATTGTTTGCACAGCTATGTGATTTATTTGATGTAAAAATAATATATTTCTATTTTATTTATACATTATTTTTCCATTTTATTTATGGTATGTAATTCTCTGCTATTTAAACAGTTTATTTTCTGTGCTGTTAATACCCATCTTGACTAACTGGGTTAATAAAAGTGCCACTGACTGTTCACAGTACAGTTGTCATTCACTCAGTTTCAGTGAATCTTGCTCAAAAATGAATATCTTTATATAAATATTTTAACCGGAAAATATATTGAGTTTAAGTAAAAATTAGAGATGTCCGATAATATCGACCTGCCAATATTATCAGCCGATAAATGCTTTAAAATTTAATATCTGAAATTATCGATATCGGTTTTGAAATTATCGGTATCGGTTTTAAAATAAGTAAAATTTATGTATTTTTAAAACGCCGCTGTGTACACGGACGTAAACCTTAAAGGCACTGCCTTTGTGTGCCGGCCCAATCCCATAATATATACGGCTTCACACACACACACACACACACACAAACACAATGAATTGATTAACGTGGACTCGGACTTAAAAAGCTTGAAAAACGTATTCGGGTGTTACCATTTAGTGGTCAATTGTACGGAATATGTACTGTACTGTGCAATCTACAAATAAAAGTATCAATCAATCAAACACAAGTGAATGCCAGGCATACTTGGTCAACAGCCATACAGGTCAGACTGAGGGTGGCCGTATTAACAACCTTAACACTGTTACAAATATGCGCCACACTGTCAACCCACACCAAACAAAAATGACAAACACATTTCGGGAGAACATCCGCATCGTAACACAACATAAACACAACAGAACAAATACCCTGAACCCCTCGCAGCACTAACTCAACAATAACAAAGATGGCAGTGCCATATTGGCATTTATTTCCTTAACTTGAGTTGATTTATTTTGGAAAACCTTGTTACATTGTTTAATGCATCCAGCGGGGCATCACAACAAAATGAGGCATAATAATGTGTTAATTCCACGACAGTATACGTTTATCAGTATCGGTAATTAAGAGTTGGACAATATCGGATATCGGCAAAAAAGCTGTTATCGGACATCTCTAGTAAAAATATATCAAAATATACTTTTTCCTCCATATCGCCCAGCCCAAGCATTAGCCATGGCTTACTTGGTGTGTGAATCTTTGCTAAAACAAAAAACTCATACTTATCCATAAAATGGATATATCGCCTAGGCCTTTTCCATGTTCAAACTTCTGGACACCTGTTTCACTCAACAAAAAAAGGAAAATGTTTTGGTTGTCAGGAGTTGGCATCTATTGTTTTTGTTTATGTCGTGACTGGATGGCGTCACGTAAGTCAAGACGGAATGACATGTTGTTGATTATCGTTACAGCGTGGCTACTGGACTGCACCGTACAGAAGCTGGTGTTGGTGATCACTTGTCTGGAAACCAACGAGGTGCTGGAAAGGTGGCAGTTCGACATCGAGTGCGACAAGTCAGCGAAGGAGTGCAGGTGAATGCCGTCAAATAGATTTGGATACATCGGAAGCAGCTCATCAATCTAAGCTGAATCAATCGTCAATTCGCTGCTCCTTGAAACAATGCATAGTTGCACCGTACCTCACACGCTTCCTCTGCACTTTCAGCACAGTTACGGCTGAGGTAGTTCCCCGGCGTTCCGCGGTTTTAAAGTCCACAAAGAGTGGATGTCTTCCCACTAAATGCGAACCGACCGCGGGATGGCTTCCCTATGGTAGAGCGCCGCCATCTACCGTCTGGCAATCCCCACTATAGACATCTTATAAGTACACGCCGCATTGGCTGCTGTGACCCGAGAAATTCGGCCGCCATCTTGAAGTGGTGATGAGGAGCCGGCAAGCGGCTTAAACTGACAGTTGACAGGTAAAAAACAAAGATGCCGGGCTGGTGTTCAGCGTTTTCCTGCTCAAATGAACGGACTGTTGAAAATTGGAATCGGGGTATTACTTTTCACAAGTAACATTTAACATTAACGTACTATTGGTTGTATTTTGTGAAAAGAATATTACCACGGAGTTGAGAAGGAGCAAAGATCTTCAATAGTACTGAAATCGTAGCCGCTAGCAAACAAGAGTATGACCATAATAGAATTGCTTGTCAATGAAATTAATTCAATTTAAAAATGTCATACATGAATACAGAATTTGATTATATTCTAAATCCAGTGAAACAGATTGGTGGTTATAGCTGATATAAAGGTGTTTATATATGTTCATGTATAAGTATTTGGCAGACGTTTTTATCCAAATCGACAAGCATAAAAAATACATATAAAACAATCACTGCAAACATTATCATTTAAGGGAAGAATGTAATACAAAAGATCAATACAAAGTGTTAAAACAAAATCAACTCTGCTGCTGCAGCAACAGAGATACAGTCTATAGGTCGCTAAGATATATAGATATCTAATGTATTGATACATTGTTTATGTAGGATATACGCATGTATATATAACCTAATCATATTGTTTCATCAACTTAAAAATAGCTGACCGTTTTCCCCCTTCTTTGGGATTATATTCCCAGTTTTGATCTCGGACGTCTGGTCACTTATAGTTTATAAGAATATTCTATTACTGTTAAACAAACTATGAATAATAAAACACGCCAAAACACGTGTCCTTTAACCATAGCTACAAAAAAACCGTGTGAAAATCAGTGGTATTCAGTGAGGTAAGATGAATTACAAACCGCGTTTCCATATGATTTGGGAATTTGTTAGATGTAAATATAAACGGAATACAATGATTTGCAAATCATTTTCAACCCATATTCAGTTGAATATGCTACAAAGACAACATATTTGATGTTCAAACTGATAAACATTTTTTTGTTGTTGCAAATAATCATTAACTTTAGAATTTGATGCCAGCAACACGTGGCAAAGAAGTTGGGAAAGGTGGCAATAAATATTGATAAAGTTGAGGAATGCTCATCAAACACTTATTTGGAACATCCCAGAGGTGTGCAGGCTAATTGGGAACAGGTGGGTGCCATGATTGGGTATAAAAGCAGCTTCCATGAAATGCTAAGTAATTCACAAACAAGGATGGGGCGGGGGTCGCCAATTTGTAAGCAAATTGTCGAACAGTTGTAGAACAACATTTCTCAATGAGCTATTGCTAGGAATTTAGGGATTTTACCAGCTACGGTCCGTAAAATCATCAAAAGGTTCAGAGAATTCGGAGAAATCAATGCACGTAAGCGATGATATTACGGACCTTTGATCCCTCAGGGGGTACTGCATCAAAAACCGACATCAGTGTGTAAAGGATATCACTACATGGGCTCAGGAACACTACATAAAACCACAGTTAGTAACTACAGTTGGTCGCTACATCTGTAAGTGCAAGTTAAAACTACTATGCAAAGCAAAACCCATTCATCAACAACAACCAGGAACGCCGCCGGCTTCTCTGGGCCCGAGCTCATCTAAGATGGACTGATGCAAGGTGGAAATGTGTTCTGTGGTCTGACGAGTCTACATTTCAAATTATATTTGGAAACTGTAAACGTGGTGCCCTCCGGAACAAAGTGGAAAATAACCCTCCGGATTGTTTTAGGCGCAAAGTTCAAAAGCCAGCATCTGCGATGGTATGGATGTATATTAATGCCCAAGGCATGGGTAACTTACACATCTGTGAAGGCACCATTAATGCTGAATGGTCCATACAGATTTTGGAGCAACATATGTTGTCATCCAAGCAACATTATCATGGACCTCCCTGCTTATTTCAGCAAAACAATGCCAAGCCACTTGTTACAACAGCGTGGCTTCGTAGTAAAAGAGTGCGGGTACTTTCCTGGCCCGCCTGCAGTCCAGACATGTCTCCCATCGAAAATGTGTGGCGCAATATGAAGCGTAAAATACGACAACTGTTGCTCTACATAAAACAAGAATGGGAAATAATTCCACTTTCAAAGCTTCAACAATGAGTTTCCTCAGTTCCCAAAAGTTTATTGAGTGTTGTTAAAAGAAAATGTGATGTAACACAGTGGTGAACATGCCCTTTCCCAACTACGTGTTGCAGCAATGAAATTGTAAGTTAATTATTATTTGCAAAAAAAAAATAAAGTTTATCTTGTATTTGTAGTGTATTCAATTGAACATGGGTTGAAAAGGATTTGCAAATCATTGTATTCCGTTTATACTTACATCCAACACAATTTCCCAACTCATATGGAAACAGGGTTTGTAAATGCGCTGAGAGTTCATTGCTCCTGCCAAATGATTTGCACTGAGTGGAGTGGATCACCACTTCAAGATGGCAGCCCTGCGCCAGTTGGCAGTAGCGCTCGATGCTGCATAACCTTATAAGATGTCTATAATCCCCACCGCCGCTCTGTTGCGGCTCCGTCGTGCAGTGAAATGGCACAGATTTTCACAAGATCTTGCCAATCTATGCGTCATCGTGTGGTAAGGGAAGTTGTAATAAAGAAAACCACAAATAGTTTATTCTGTCCTTCAAGAGGAACAGAATCAAATAAATTGGGTCCTGCCAGTAATAACAGGTGCAGAGCGTTAATACTGACAATAGTTTAGCCTTCATAAACCATTTTATTTTTTGCAGCCAACAACAACACAACAGTAACATCTCTGGCGAGCGTGTCACAACAACCACTCCCCTGCTTTTCCGGCCCTTATATCGGCTGATAATATTTACACAGGCCCACATATAGCTTGTGGGATATGCCTGTACATTATTTTCACATTTTGGACCTCCATAATCAGCATGTCCTTATCAATTTGTGTCAACAAGATGAAATTAGGTCTGAAAACCTTTGACAAGTTGACTTCATGTCCGTCGCTGCCCATCAGGACATTTCAAAATGTAAAATAAGTTCTGCTTGGAAGACAGTATTTTATTTTGAAAGTAAACAGGATATTTTTTTCTGTTTGTGCATAACTTCCTGTCCAACACTAGCAGACTTTAGCTGAATTAGGGTCGAATTAAACTCTGTATCGTTAAGGAATTCTGTCTTGGATGGGAAGTTTTGGTTATCATCCAGGATGTCTCTGTACATTGCTGCATTCATCTTAGTCCAGTCAGGGAGGTCACCATGAATGGAGTTATATTTGTGTCTTCGTTTTGAGGGAGATATTTTGCAAGCACATACATTATATTTTGAAAATAAACTAAACTCAAGTTAAAAAAATAAAAAATTTTGAGCGAATATAACTGTATTTTGTACACAGTTGATAATATCCATATTAAAGGCCTACTGAAATGAGATTTTCTTATTTAAACGGAGATAGCAGGTCCATTCTATGTGTCATACTTGATCATTTCGCGATATTGCCATATTTTTCCTGAAAGGATTTAGGGGAGAACATCGATGATAAAGTTCACAACTTTTGGTCGCTAATAAAAAAGCCTTGCCTTTACCGGAAGTTGCAGACGATGACGTCACAAGGGTGAGAGTTCCTTACGTCCTCACATTGTTTATAAGGGGAGGGTCCAGCAGCGAGAGCTATTCGGACCGAGAAAACGACAATTTCCCCATTAATTTGAGCGAGGGTGAAAGATTCGTGGATGATGATATTGATAGCGAAGTACTAGAAAAAAAAAATTGAGTTAAAAAAAAAAGGCGATTGCATTGGGATGGATTCAGATGTTTTTAGACACATTTACTAGGTTAATTCTGGGAAATCCCTTATATTTCTATTGTGTTGCCAGTGTTTTAGTGAGATTAAATAGTACCTGATAGTCGTAGGGGTGTGTCCACGGGTGTTTTGACGCCAGTCTCTGAGGGAAGTCGATGGCAGCTGCATGGACGGCGCAAGCTCAGCTGATCTCCGGTAAGAGGCGACTTTTTACCACAATTTTCTCACCGAAACCTGCTGGTTGACAAGTGGTCGGGATCCATGTTCCCTTGACCGCTTTGATCCATAGTAAAGCTTCACCTCCGGGAATTTTAAACAAGGAAATACAGTGTGTTTGTGTGGTTAAAGGCTATAGCTTCCCACCTCCATCTTTTTACTTTGGCTTCTCCATTATTAATTGAACAAATTGCAAAAGATTCAGCAACACAGATGTTCAGAATACAGTTTGATTGCGCGATGAAAAGAGACGACTTTTAGCCGCAAATGGTGCTGCGCTAATATGTCCCCTGCAACCCGGGACATCATGCGCACGCGTCGTCATTCCGCGACGTTTTCAACAAGAAACTCCGCGGGAAATTTAAAATTGTAATTTAGTAAGCTAAACCGGCCGTATTGGCATGTGTTGTTGCAATGTTACTATTTCATCATTGATATATAAACTATCAGACTGCTTGGTCGGTAGTAGTGGGTTTCAGTAGGCCTTTAACACTCAATAATTACTGCCGTCAGCACAGTCAGACTGACGCACTCTGCAGCGCCCCCTCTTTTCCTTTCCCGCAACCTCGAGCCTCCGCGTAATCATCTTTTTTTCCTACACACGATCAAATCTCAGCTGTGCGCTCGTGGAATTTTTGACACGCGTTATAGTTGTGTCAAAAGGGCAGCCAATCAGAGATCTGGACAAATGTACACGCTGACTGGCCTCCAATAAGATTGTGCTATGCGAAGCGGCAAGAACTACCTTAAAAATGTAAGTATGGTTTCATGTAGTCATTTAAAACATCTAAAACCGCTGGACATGTAAAGCTGGGGTGACTGTCATTGAGTGATGAACAAGAGGTCAAAGTTGACTGCAAGTTGGTTGAGAACTGAAAGATGTTTGGTTAACCATAAGCAGAAATTCCATATTTTCATGCATAAATGTCCGCCGTTTAGATGTTTAGCATCTTTGGCTGCTCCTCCCCGAGTGGACTACACGGTTGATCATGGTTTGTTTCTGTGATTCAGTGGGTTGGGGGGGACAGGACTAAACACAAATCTACGCTAGCCATTTAAAAAATAACAAAAAAGCAGAGAGACCGCTGAAAATACTGGGGGCGCTCTGTTTGTCAGTGTATATTTATTCATATAGAGTATAATGTTATGACCTCCTAAAGGGGTTTTCAATGGTTATTTATGACCCTGTATTTAAATTTGTCATTTTCAAGTGCCCCCCGGGAGAAGTCCATTAAAGCCATCCAGAATGACATCCGCTCAGTACTCAGACAAATAACTGCCACGGTAACGTTCCTGCCGCTGCTGGAGACACCATGTAAGTAACCTCACATCAGTTACCCTTAATTGTTGTATGGATTTACTTAAGAAGTATGGGATACCATCCATTTTCTACCGCTCGTCCCTCTCGGGAGTCGCGGTGATGGCTGGAACCTATCTTTCTCTTGTTGCTTTATTTGTATTAGGGCTGGGCGATATATCGAGTTTGTAAGATACATTGATATATTTTTAAATAAGATATTAATTAAGAAAATATCGTAATGCCGATATTTGTTTCACGTCAAAATGACCAAACGCCGCTTATTTGTTGTGTTCCTTGTTCGCCCCACTCCCTCACAAGACTCCAATGGCTATTAAACCCCTTCCCCTCCTCCTTCCAATACGTGCTTGCACTATCTCCCCAACTGCACTGACCCACAACAACAACACACAAGCAAATATGGAGTCTGACTGTGCCACCAGCAGTGTGCCAGTAACCAACAATTACGGTTTTCCTGAAATGATTACGTTTTTTGATAATCCATTCCTGTTTACGACTGCAGTGGTAGAAAATAGTTTTTTCAAATTAAAAATAATTACAGTAACTTAAAAATCGAAGCTAGGTAGCTTAACTACATTTGGCAGTAGATTCACTTCTTTTTAACAAGTAGCGATTTCCGTAGCTTAGTTATTTTTAGACCCATGCAGCGGTTAGCTAAGCTACATGCTACAAAATAAGAGGAAGAGAGAAATGGACGAGTGCAACTCCACAGGCAGGAGACAACATATAAGGGAAAGATCGACGATTGGTTGGTTTATGTATAAGGAAATCCATGATTGGTTGGTTTAAAACAGGGGTCTCAGACACGCGGGCCAATTGCGCCTCGCGAGACGTTATTTTGCGGCACCCACTTTAATATGAAAGTTTAATGTTAGTGCGGCAAGCAAGTTTTGTATGAATGGCGCTTGACAGCGTTGTGTGCGGAGCTGAAGGGATCTACCAATCACGGTGTGGTATGTGGCTCTCGAGGGCCGAACATTGACATCACTTGCGTGATCCAAGTAGAGAAACCCCTCCTCCCGTTTGCTTCAGACAGAGACGATTTTTGTTATTTGGGTCCAAAACGGCTCTTTCAACGTTCTGGGTTGCCTACCCCTGCGTTAGTGGAAAAGCGGCAAATGAGTGAAAGCGACAGAGATGTTGCCATGGAGACGAGGGTTTTCTAACGGGCCTGGCTGCAGTCGCACCGCGACACCTGTCCGTCAGTAATAACAGTCCCCGCTAACCTGGACCAATTCAAACCGTTTTTTGTTTTTTTTATTGTTTGATTTGCATTGCCTCACATTTCTTAATTCTAATTTTTTTCATTTATATTTTGATTTTATTTTGTGTTGAAAAGAAAAATAAAGACATTTAAAAATATTTTTTTTAAGAAATATTTTTTTTAAGAAATATTTTCTTGCGGCCCAGCCTCACCCAGACTTTGCATCTAGTGGCCCCCAGGTAAATTGAGTTTGAGACCCCAGGTTTGAAATGATGAGTCAGGATTGGTTAAGATTAGGGCAACACGTTGCGGACAGGCCAATCAGATGCAAGATAGGGCGGGTCATCGAACCAGAAAGGGAAATCACAACCGACAGCCCAAATGAGGACGAGAGAGTCTGAGAATGAGAATATTCAAGCTAAATGTATGCCTAAGTGAGGAAGATCATAGCCGCATTAATTAAGTAGAGTCACTTACCACTTCTAATAGGACCAAAGAACCTTAAAGGGGAACATTATCACAATATCTGAAGGGTTAAAACCAATAAAAATCTGTTCCCAGTGGCTTATTTTATTTTTCGAAGTTTTTCTCAAAATTTTACTCATCACGCAATATCCCGAAAAACGGCTTCAAAGTGCCAGATTTAACCGTCGTTATATCCACCCGTCCATTATCTTGTGACGTCACAGCGTGACCACACAGAAACAAACATGGCGGATAGCACAGAAGGTATAGCGATATTAGCTCGGATTCAAAATTGGATTTCAGCGCCGAAGGCGATTTAACAGATTACGCATGTATTGAAACGGATGGTTGGAATGTGGAGGCAGGTACCGAAAACGAAATTAAAGAAGAAACAGAAGCTTTTGAGCCATATCACGACAGACAGCAGCACGGGAGGAAGCGCGGATGAATTCGGCGATCGCCTTCTAACCAACGATTGGTATGTGTTTGTCTGGCATTAAATGTGGGTGGAGGGAAAGGCTGGATGCAAATATAGCTACAAATGAGGCATAAAGATGCAATATGTACATACAGCTAGCCTAAATAGCATGTTAGCATCGATTAGCTTGCAGTCATGCGGTGACCAAATATGTCTGATTAGCACACTCCACATAAGTCAATAACATCAACAAAACTCACTTTTGTGATTACGTTGACTTTATCGTTGGAAATGCATCTGCTTTGAGTGTGGCAGGATATCCACACATTCTTGCCATCTCTGTCGTAGCATAGCTGTATTTGGTACAGTGTGCAGAACAAACGAGGGACTTTCGCATCTTTTGACCACTGTTGCAACTTGAATCCGTCCCTGATCGTGTTGTTACACCCTCCGACAACACACCGACGAGGCATGATGTCTCCAAGGTACGGGAAAACGGAAAATAACAGAGCTGATTTGACTTGGTGTGTGTAATGTGTTTGAGAAAATGGCGGGTCGCTTCACGTTGTGACGTCACGGGTGAAAGGTCAGCCCTCCGACAGGCGAACAATTGAAAGGCGTTTAAATCGCCAAATTCACCCTTTTCGAGTTTCGGAAATCAGTTAAAAAAACATATGGTCTTTTTTTCTGCAACATCAAGGTATATATTGACGATTACATAGGTCTGGTGATAATGTTCCCTTTTAAGTGTGTGACAGTCCATTACATCGTAGACTGGGAAGTAAAAAGTGCCTGCCTGCAAATTTTTTTTTTGACTGAGTCTGATACAGATTGTATTTGCACAGCTACGTTATTTATTTTAGGTAGAATTTTTTTTTTTTATATTTATGTTATGTACTTCTGTACTATTTTCTGTGCTGTTAATACCCATCTTGACGAACTGGGTTAATAAAAGTGCCACTGACTGTTTACAGTACAGTTGTCATTCACTTCAATTTCAGTGAATTTCTCTCAAAAATGAATGTTTTTATATGTATACTTTAACCGAAATACATATCGAATATGGAGTTTAAGCAAAAATATATCAAGATACTGTTTCATCCATTTCGCCCAGCCCTAATTTGTATTTGACTTTATTAAGTATTTGTATAACTATTAATAGATAAAACCCTGCCACAGGCCAAATTCTTTTAACCCATTGTGGCCCAGAGTCAAAAAGTTTGGGGACCGCTGCCTTATAGCTTCATGGGGGGGGACATAAACAACCGCCATATTTATGCTGCCTGCTGTGCAATAAAAACCTAATAAAAAACAGGAATTGCTTAAATCACCTCAGGTGGCTTCAACCTCCTGGTCTACACCGACAAAGACCTGGAGATTCCGGAGAAGTGGGAGGAGTCCAGCCCGCACATCATCAGCCAATCAGAGGAGGTGCGTCTGCGCTCCTTCACCACGTCAATCCACAAGGTGACCAGTATGGTGGCTTACAAGAAGACCGACTCCTTGTAAACAAAACACACTCATTCGTACTGACTCTTACGTTACGTCACATGACCCACGAAATCCAGAGACTCGTCTTTACAGGCGTCAACAATTGGCACCAGACATAAGAAAAAATGTTTTGTCATATTTCATGTTTATTTGAACAGTGGGGAGGGGGTGACAATGTCACACAAGGTTTTTGTAACGCCTGACTGTTCATATGTGTATATATGTATATATAAAACAGGGGTTTCCCACCTTTGACAGATGGCGACATCTACCACAAAATATGGCTAGTAACTGCGTTTCCCTTCTAAAAGATTAGCTGACACAACGTAAAATGTTTTCCAATATATTGCGATATTGTGCAATTATGTCACACACGCTGTTTTGTTTTGTTTGTAGAACATTGGATGACAAGTTTCTCTGTGCTCTGATTTTTAAAAAGGGGTTTCTTTACTTTTCGGGGGAGTCAAGAGCTGAAAAAGTTTGGGAAACCCTAAAAAAAACATTTTTTGCGATCGGTGAGCACAGACATAAATGAACTTGCAAAAACTACTCTGTATTTTTAATAAAGTCACCATCTTCTGCTGTATAAAATGATTTTTATTTGACTATTTTCAAGACAATGCAGTAGAAAACTTGTTTTTTTCCCCCTGTCATTTTATGAAAATAGAAAGTCTAAAAAACTGCAAAAAAAAAATCTCCTTCAGTGTTACATAAAATCATCTAATAAATATGCTATTAATAAATATGTAAGAGAATGAGTGGAACAAATGTTGTTTGACTATACTGCAGTATTTAAATATAATCTGCATCTGTTCCCTAAAAGTGAGTTTGCTATTAAATCAAAGCCACTCAGTGCAGTTAAAAAAAACAAAAAAACAACTTGTGTAATGGATATAGTTAGGTTTTGTTCACCAACCGTTACAAAAACTGACCAACGACTCTAAGTAACATGTGCAGCAACTAAACAATATTACTGACTGTGCAGCGCCAAAAGTTCATGAAATGTTTTTTGTCACTTATTTCAGAAAGTGAAACGATACGAGTATGTTTTTACATGATTAAAATAATCTAAGTTTTTATTTCTTGCAAGTTTGAGGTGCACACCAGTCACCTTGCCTGAAGTCTACTGTGTAATATGTAATAATAAGTGACAAAAACATTTACCCTTTTTCACGATGTTCAAAGTTTTTGACGTGTAGTAGTAGTAGTAGTATGGTCACCATGCCAACCAGGTCAATGCAACAAACATCCAGATTTTTTTCAAATAAGGCACTGGCTGGTAGATAAGTTATAAAGTACTTTTATGGGGTGGGACAAAATGTGACTATTTGGACATTATTGTCGTAGTTTCCGTTCTTCAGTTTTTGGGTTGATTTAAACTGTTTAAAGATTTTATTTTATTTTTTCAGAATTAAGTCTTCAGGGGGAACTGCACCTATTTTGGGGAATTGTGCTTACCATTTACTATACCAATGTGAGACACGAAACCACGCGTCTTTCTCTTTTGTAATATACGGCAAGTACATTGCGGAAAATGGAAGTAAACTATTATACCCGCAAAACCCCATTAACAATTCTCCGTTTACATGTCGTGACCTGAATTTTAATCAAGTGTTGGCCAAATATTTGCAGAAAATGTAGTTTTGATTTTCAAAAGTTTAGTTTTTTTCAGGATTTGCATGGCAGTGCTTCATGCTGATAGAAATATTCCCTTTTTTCCCCCTCTGATTTCTTCTTTTTTTCCTCCCCTGAAACGGTCTCACACCCTGATCATGAGAAAGACACGTACACTTGCTCCTTTTCGCCTGTTACTACATTTCATATATACCGTATTTCCTTGAATTGCCGCAGGGCATATAGTTGGCGCCTGCCTTGAATTACTGCTGGGTCGAACTCACTTCGCAAAATAATTAGCGCATGCTTAGTATTACCGCCTGGTCAAACTCGTGACGTCACGTGTGACACTTCTCCTGTCATCATTTTCAAAATGGAGGAGGCTGAATTCAATACCGGTAATTTGAAATCACATGAAGGGAAGAAGATTAAGAGCTATTCAGTAGGATTTAAGTCCAACCTTACATCACACTCAAATTTTTACCGCATGCCTTTGGTAAGTGCCAGAGTGAGAAGAGGTTTTAAAATAATTAGCGCATGCTTACTTTTACCGCATGCCTTTGGTAAGCGCAGGAGGGAGAAGAGGTTTTAAATTAATATTTCAAAGAAATACGGTACTTACAGTTTTTTGGCATGTTTTTCAGAGCGCGGAACAGCGAAAACCCGTTAGCTTCGTTATAAGCTGACTTTTGCTCGCGTTCATTTTGAAGTTAGTATGCATTAAAAAAAAAGTGTCTCACGGAAGGAGTGTGAATGATTGACACAAATCCAAAAAAAGTGCAGATCCCCTTTGTAAAATTTTAAGAAAAATGGCAGAATCTCATGAGATAGTCATTTAAAGACAATTCAATTGTACCAAAAGTTATATTACAATTACTGTATTTTTCGGATTATAAATCGCAGTTTTTTTTCATAGTTTGGCCGGGGTTGCGATTTATACTCTGGAGCGATTTATGTGTGAAATTATTAATAAAATATCAAATAATATTATCTATCTCATTCCCATAAGAGACGAGGCGTATATCAGCAATCGTCACACACACACGTCAACCAATAACAATTGAGATTAGCGATTAAGAGTGACAGATTGTTTGGTAAATGTATAGCATGTTCTATATGTTATAGTTATTTGAATGACTCTTACCATAATATGTTACATTAACATACCAGGCACCTTCTCAGTTGGTTATTTATGTGTAACGTACACTTATTCAGCCTGTTGTTCACTATTCTTTATTTATTTTAAATTGCCTTTCAAATGTCTATTCTCCGTGTTGGATTTTATCAAATAAATTTCCCCCCAAAAAATGCGACTTATACTTTAGTGCAGGGGTGTCAAACTCAAATACAGAGTGGGCCAAAATTTAAAACTGAACAAAGCCGCGGGCCAAGGTTGAACAAATTAACCTTTTAATAGGGACCCAAACAAGTTTTGCCTTGAATATTAAACAAGCAAGGCTTATATAACTTTATAGTCACATGCAAAATTGAGTTTCAAGTTATGATAATAATGATAAAAAAATATCAATGGCACATCAAATAAAATTTAAATAAAAATTGGGGGGAGCGGTGTTTGGTGGTAGCAGGGGTGTATATTGTAGCGTCCCGGAAGTTAGTGCTGCAAGGGGTTCTGGGTATTTCTTCTGTTGAGTTTATGTTGTGTTACGGTGCGGATGTTCTCCCGAAATGTGTTTGTCATTCTTGTTTGGTGTGGCTTCACAGTGTGGCGCATATTTGTAAAAGTGTTAAAGTTGCTTATACGGCCACCCTCAGTGTGACCCTTATGGCTGTTGATCAAGTATGCCTTGCATTCACTTGTGTGAGTTAAAGCCGCATATATGATGTGACTGGGCCGGCACGTTGTTTGAATGGCGGAAAAGCGGACGTGACGACAGGCTGTAGAGGACTCTAAAGGCAGTGCCTTCAAGGCACGCCCCCAATATTGTTGTCCGGGGAGATTTTCGGGAGGGGCACTGAACTTTGGGAGTCTCCCGGGAAAATCATGAGGGTTGGCAAGTATGAGTATCAGCGGTGAATGCAGTGTTACAGAGGCATCGCCGCTGTATAATACCGGCGGGCCTGCTCTAATCTTAATTTGATATTACCTCAAGGGCCAAATAAAATTAAACGGCGGGCCAGATTTGGCCCGCGGGCCAGAGTTTGACACCCATGCTCTAGTGTGACTTACATGTTTTTTTCTTTCTTTATTATGCATTTTCGGCCGGTGCAATTTATACTCCCGAGTGATTTATAATCCGAAAAATACGGTATATATCATTATAAAAAAAAAAAAAAAAATACTGTACCTTTACACACACAAAAAAACAATAATACTGAAAACTATTTTAAGAGAATGAAGTAGTAAAGTGGAAAATACATTTGTAAAAAAAAGATAATTTCTTACACATTTTACAAGAGATTGAGAAAATGAAATAAAAATCATAGGTTTTACCATGAAACGTGATTGTGCTAAACAAAGTAAAACATTGTCAAATGTAAGTAGGCTACATTACGTCATGGGTTTACCAAGAAAAATGGTTATAAAATTACATGCAATTGCTATTTTGCAAAATGGTCAAAATTGTATTAATATTGTCAAATTATCACAATTGTGCTACATGTTACTGTGTGAATCCCACCCCTAGTTGAGTTTATAGGAGAAAAACTGCTTGGCTCGAATGAAGCTGTGACTTACCAGGTAAGGTTGTTTTTTTTGTACACTATGTTGGCCACTTTTTAGTAAATAAAGTTAAAAAAAAAAGTTTATATATGTGTGTATATATACATTTTTATGTGCGTGTGTTTATATGTATGTATATGCACTTTATATGTGTGTGTTTGTATGCATACATATGTGAGTATATACACATTCAGAATACAGTACAGGACAAAAGTTTGGACACACTTCCTCATTCAATGTGTTTTCTCTGTTTTCATGACTATTAACATTGTAGTTTGTCAGTGACGGCATCAAAACTATGAATGAACACATCTGGAGTTGTGTACTTAACAAAAGAAGGGGAAATAACTGAAAACGTATTTTATATTCTAGTTTCTTCAAAATAGCCACCATTTGGACTGATTACTGCTTTGCACACTCTTGGCATTCTCTCGATGAGCTTCAAGAGGTAGTCACCTGAAATGGTTTTGCCTTCACAGGTGTGCTTGAAGCTCATTGAGAGAATGCCAAGTGTGCGAAGTAGCAATCAGTGCAAAGGGTGGCTATTTTGAAGGAACTAGAATATAAAACATGTTTTTAGTTATTTCACATTTTTTGTTAAAGGCCTACTAAAATGAGATTTTGTTATTTAAACGGGGATAGGTTGATTGGCAACACTAAATTGGCCCTAGTGTGTGAATGTGAGTGTGAATGTTGTCTGTCTATCTGTGTTGGCCCTGCGATGAGGTGGCGACTTGTCCAGGGTGTACCCCGCCTTCCGCCCGATTGTAGCTGAGATAGGCGCCAGCAACCCCGAACGGGAATAAGCGGCAGAAAATGGATGGATGGATAGCAGGTCCATTCTATGTGTCATACTAGATCATTTCGCAATATTGCCATATTTTTGCTGAAAGGATTTAATAGAGAACATCGACGATAAAGTTCGAAACTTTTGGTCGCTAATAAAAAAGCCCTGCCTTTACCGGAAGTCGCAGACGATGACGTCACCCGTGTGAGGGCTCCTCCTCCTGTTTATAATGGGAGCCTCCAACAAAAAGAGCTATTCGGACCGAGAAAATGACAATTTCCCTATTAATTTGAGCGAGGATGAAAGATTAGTGGCTGAGGATATTGATAGTGAAGGACTAGAAAAAAATAAAATAACACATTTACTAGGATAATTCTGGGGAATCCCTTATCTTTCTATTGTGTTGCTAGTGTTTTAGTGAGTTAAATAGTACCTGATAGTCGGAGGGGTGTGTCCACGGGTGTCTTGACGGCAGTCTCTAGGGGAATTAGTCACGGCAGCAGCAGCACGACAGAATTTCCGCTGATCTCCGGTAAGAGGCGACTTTTTACCACAATTTTCTCACCGAAACCTGCCGGTTGGTTGACAAGTGGTCGGGATTCATGTTCGCTTGACCGCTCTGATCCATAGTAAAGCTTCACCTCCGGGAATTTAAAACAAGGAAATACAGTGTGTTTGTGTGGCTAAAGGTTAAAGCTTCCCACTTCCATCTTTCTACTTTGACTTCTCCATTACTAATTGAACAAATTGCAAAAGATTCAGCAACACAGATGTCCAGAATACTGTATAATTGCGCGATGAAAAGAGACGACTTTTAGCTGCTAGTGGTGCTGCGCTAATATGTCTTCTCCAACTCGAGACGTCACGCGCACGTGTCATCATTCCGCGACGTTTTCAACAAGAAACTCCGCAGGAAATTTAAAATTGTAATTTAGTAAACTAAACCGGCCGTATTGGCATGTGTTGCAATGTTAATATTTCATCATTGATATATAAACTATCAGACTGCATGGTGGGGTAGTAGTGGGTTTCAGTAGGCCTTTAAGTACATAACTGGACAATCTACAATGTAAACAGTATGAAAATAAAGAAATCACATTGAATGAGGAGAAAGGGTGTCCAAACTTTTGGCCTGTAGTGTATGTGTGTGTATACGTATGTACGTCCGTATACATATACACTAAAAAGAATCCCAAAAGAGCCGCACGTTGTCAAAGATCAAACCACAGTGTTGTGGTCATCTTGATCGCACTCTTCAGCCAAACTCTTCCAGTGCTGGCGGTTCATCTGGCAACCCTCCAACAAAGGAGAACAATACTCCGACAGCACGGTCAATGTCTGTAAAGACACGTTTTTTTAAAGTTAGCAGATCACAACACAGCAATTGTGGATTGATCGTACATAAACGTGATATCTTGCACTATAATGTTGCAACATTAAGACAATTGTTAGTCGTAAAGGCAAGATAGAGAGCTGTGTAGTTTCAAGGCAAAGTCTTAACCTGTCATGCACACCACAGCGTTCGTACTCCATTTTCCCACCACAAAACTGGTGTTGAACAAGCATTTAAAGGGTTAATGCACCAATTACCTCATATAACTGAATGCAGATGGCATCAATGAAGGAAACTTGCATGCTGGGAATCTTGTCTCGTTTTTCCCGATTCATTTGGTCCTAAAATTGAACGTTGATTAGAAAGTAGTTGAAGCACAAATAACTTCAGTCCACGTGTACAGTTCAAAGAAGACCGTGACTCACCGGTATCAATAGCATCCTTTTTTTTTCAAAATCATTTCTAACATGAAAAGATTTCATGTGAGCATGCAGCTGTGATTGATAGCTATGAAGCTCAATTATCGCATTCCATAGTCAACTAAACTTGTTAAGTTCTGGCCTTCAGCCCAGAGAAGTCTGTGCGATACGGACCAAAACTGATATCCCTCGTAACATACGATATATATCATATTTTAAAAAAGCGTGCAACGTGTTTAGTTGTAACTCAACACCAAATTACATTTAATTATAGTTAGTTACTTTATTTATTACTAATATAATGAAGTACTAGAGAAATATATTTCTTTAAAACTTGACATATATAAGTTTAGGAATGCAGTCTGTTTCCAAGTGACATGTGACGTCAGTGAGGGTTTCAACTGAACTGTGTTTGTTAGCTTAAGTATAAAATTTAAAGTTGCCATATGTAGGAATTCCATGTCAAGTCATCATTAAACAGCCCTGATATGACAAAAGGCATTAATAAACCGTGTTCTGTTCCAATACCTCCATAACTGATAACAGTAGTTCAGCCGGGATATGCTCATTTCAAAATTAGATTTACAGCCCCGAAATATTATTGCTTTCATTTCGATGCCCCGCCCTCCACCATTTGACCAATTAAAAAGTCTGTTAGTGTGTCACATTCAGGTTGCAAGTTACACACCACCATATTCATCTACCTACTGCCACAGGTAAAGTTACTAAACATGTCAGACCTAAGTCAATTTTAAAAGGCCTCGTTACCATTCTAAACGTATTCATGACAAAGCCAGGAAGAAAACGAGGATTTGTATCGGGAGATGCCTTTTGAAAGATGGAGACAATTGAAGGCGGAGAAGATCTTTCCTCCTTGACAGGTGAGTCAGGCGTTTAAAGTTAAAGTACCAATGATTGTCACAAACACACTAGGTGTGGCGAAATTACTCTCTGCATTTGACCCTTTGATCATGTTGCATAATTACTAGAGATGTCCGATAATGGCTTTTTTGCCGATATTCCGATTTTGTCCAACCCTTAATATATACAGTCGTGTAATCAACACATTATGCCTAATTTTGTTGTGATGCCCCGCTGAATGCGTTAAACAATGTAACAAGGTTTTCCAAAATAAATCAACTCCATCCATCCCATCAGTTTTCTACCGCTTATTCCCTCTTGGGGTCGCGGGGGGCACTGGCGCCTATCTCAGCTACAATCGGGCGGAAGGCGGGGTACACCCTGGACAACTCGCCACCTCATCAACTCACGTTATGAAAAAAAATGCCAACATGGCACTGCCATATTATTGAAGTCACAAAGTGCATTTTTTTTTTTTAACATGCCTCAAATCAGCAGCTTGGAATTTGGGACACGCTCTCCCTGAGAGAACACAAGGAAGTTGAGGTTTGCGGGGTGGAGGGGTTAAAGTTAGTGCTGCAAGGGGGTCTGGGTATTTGTTCTGTTGTGTTTATGTTGTGTCACGGTGCGGATGTTCTACCAAAATGTGTTTTGGCATTCTTGTTTGGTGTGGGTTCACAGTGTGGGGCATATATGTAACCGTGTTAAAGTTCTTTATACAGCCACCCTCAGTGTGACCTGTATGGTTGTGTTTGTGAAAGCCGTTGATCTTATGTGATTTGGCCGGCACGCAAAGGCAGCGCCTTTAAGGTTTATTGACACTCTGACAAACACATTTTGGGAGAACATCCGCACCGTAACACAACAGAACAAATACCCAGAACCCCTTGCAGCACTAACTTTAACACCCCCGCCTACCTCAACCTCCTCATGCTCTCTCATGGCGAGCATGTCCCAATTTCCGAGCTGCTGTTTTGAGGCATGTTAAAAAAAAAAATGCACTTTGTGACTTCAATAATAAATATGGTAGTGCCATGTTGGCATTTTTTTTCCATAACTTGAGTTGATTTATTTTGGAAAACCTTGTTACATTGTTTAATGCATCCAGCGGTGCATCACAACAAAATGAGGCATAATAATGTGTTAATTCCACGACTGTATATATCGGTATTGGTTGATATCGGAATCGGTAATTAAGAGTTGGACAATATCGGATATCGGCAAAAAAGCCATTATCGGACATCTCTAGTCCTTACCTTTTTGGTATTAACGGTAGACCCAAGAGTTAAATATATGTCGTCACATTTCCTGGTCAGAATGTGGCTTCATTAATAATTTAGCTGGATGTTTATGTATCGTTCACGCACTCATAAGTACGGTGATACTACAAGTATTACACTTTAAGAAACACTGGCATAAAATAACACATTTTATGAGGAAAAAATGTACGTTTGAGAGAACTGTTGAATGTTGAAAAATGCCCTGCTGTTAACAAATAAAAGGAGAAATTTGTATCATTGTCATTTTAGATTAGAGTCGGCCGCCGATATTTGCCCCAAAATTTCTTATCGGCAAGGCATGGGAAAATGCCGATCCAGATCCAGTTTTAAAAAAAAATCCGGTCAGTGTTTTTCAACGCACCGATTTAAATAATACATTCCACTCTTCTGCTGCTCCCTACGCACCGTTCCGCATTTTCCAGCACACCTTCAACACATCTACTATTGATGCGATCAACAGTTCTTTTGACTGTACTGAACCACTAGAATCAGTTCCTTAAATTGATTCGTTCAAAAAATGTGTTCACTGCAGCAGCAGTTCTGTGTGCAGGTCGTCGAATCTTGACTCAGTCAGTAACTGTTTCCCCAGCGGCAGATCTCGGTATGTGTCAGTTCGCGAACGACACAAGCCCTCAGCACCCAATGAACGACACGCACAGTGACTGAACGAGAGCCTCAATGTGACGTTTTCCTCCGCGACACAGTTAGTTCTCTTTGTCAGTAGGTTCGCGAATCGCGAGTCCTGATTCTGAGTGAGTGAGTGAGTGCAGCGCGAACGTGATTCACGTCCTCAGAGACAACCAGTCAGTACTTGTAGGTTCGTGAAGCGAGCCTGAATCACTCAGCTACAGTTCTGTGGGGCAGAGGGCGACAGACGTGAATCGCTCTCTGCCCTGACAGACTCCCCTTGACGTTCGCAAACAGACATTGCAGCTGTAGTAGACATTCCGTTACTTTTAAAAACACTGTGTGTGCGTTTCCGGCCTGTCCAATAAACAAAGTGTGACTAACTGTCATGGTTGTAAAATATGTTTTCTTGCACTGAAATGAAAATAAGAAATAAATAAAAAGTGGGAAATAAAAAAAATAGTAATAGCCTACTAAAATGTTTGCAATCAACAGTTAAATAAATAGGCGTCGTTTGTTTAGTGCAAAAACAAATATTAAATTAGGAAACCCTTAACAAATGCCAACATAAAAACTAATTGTTCTGTAACAAAAAAAATGTAAACTTAAATATGCAAACAAAAAGAAAATAAATACCTTCAAAATACAACAAATAAATTAAGAGCCAGAAATGCTAACATAAAAACTAAATGTTCTGTAGCCTAGGTTTAAAAATATAACAAAGAAAATATAAACTTAAATGTGCAAACAAAAAGAAAATAAATAGGCTACATTAAATAAAACAAAACAAATATTAAACCAAGTGCCAGAAAGGCCAACATTAAAACAAAAAATTCTGTAGCTAACATTTAAAAATATAAAAATGGAAATATCAACTTAAATATGCAATAAAAAAGAAAATAAATAGCTTGTTTTCATGTGGCTTGAGTCAACATTAGCGGTTAGCTTGGAGAATGAATGGAGAACGGATGAAACATATCCCCGCGACGGGAGGAGAATCACTCGCAGCATTGGGGCAAGCAGCGCAGGGAGCGAGAGCGTTGTCGTTCACTGAGTGATTCATGTCGTTAATCCGCGGTGAACGAACCGTTCGCTCAGTCCCTCCCCCCGTCCCCCTGATGAGTAGCTGGCTGCGTCATTCGCCGACGTCGAGGGTTCAGTGAGTCACAGAAAGCGCCAGTTCCACTCATACCGGCATGGTCGCGGCAGAGCTCAACTGAACTGAGAAAGGAACGAATCAGTTCATGAAGTGATTCGGTTCAGTACGTTCACTCAAAAGATTCGTTCATTCAAACAAATCGTTTGCGAACGACACAACACTAACATCAACAGGTCCGTGTTCTAACCGTTAAAAAAGATGAAGAGGTGGAGTGCAAAACATGCCACAATAAAGTCAAGCGAGCAGGAGCAGGCTGACACCTGAGCATCTTTAAGTGCTCGTCTTTGTTAGAAAAAATCTTCCCATTATGCTTGGACTTCAATTGTTTGCCGCCCCTGACTGGGGCAAATAATTGAAAGGAGTGTGTAGATAGTTTTTTTTTTTAAAGTTTACAGTTGTTCAAGAGCAAGTATTGATGTTGAGGTATAGACATTTTTATATCCCACTCAGGTTGTTTGTGTGTTTGGCTTTTTTAAATAATGTTTACAGCATTATTTGCACTCAATACTGTTCACTTTTTTACTGTTTAATGATCCCATTTATGTTTGTCATGTATAATTTTGTCTATTTTGTGTTTATCCTTGAACACCAACTATTGTGTATTATTCAAACTCACCTAATTCAGCTGGCTAGTTTTTATCAAGAGTACTAAAATCTTTTTCAACATGAATCTGACAACTAAGTAGGCTAAATAACTTTACACTTTAATACATGCTCGGATAGGCCGGTATCGGATCAGAAGTGCAAAAACCTGGATCGGGACATCCCTATTTTAGACATTGAATTTGTAAGTCAACAAGAAAAAGTCATTGTGTTTTTTAATTAACAAATGTGTAACTTTACAGTATGAAAATGTTTTTAATTATCTTCGAAGACTAAAGTTCAAGAGAACATTTTTTTTTTTTTTTTTAGAAAGTACTTACAATGGGCTCAATGTTCAGCTCTTGTCTCTCTTTATCGCCTTGTTCAAAGAACTCGGTCGCCACAAGCTCCGCGATCTGCATGAGATGGAAAAAAGTAGCCGTTATTCTAAAGTTAGGCCTGAAGTCTTTGGACAATAGAAGTGGACATGAAAGTTAAAGTACCAATGGTTGTCACACACACGGTAGGTGTGGCAAAATGATTCTCTGCATTTGACCCATCACCCTTGATCACCCCCTGGGAAGTGAGGGGAGTAGTGAGCAGCAGCGCGCCTGGGAATCATTTTTGGTGATTCAACCCCCAATTCCAACCCTTAATGCGGAGTGCCAAGCAAGGAGATAATGGGTCCCATTTTTATAGTCTTTGGTATGACTCAGCTGGGGTTTGAACTCACGGCCTACCAATCTCAGGGTGGACACTCTAACCACTAGGCCACTGAGCAGGTGAAGTGACCTCTAACAAGATATTGTAGTTCAGGAAAAAGTTGGTCTTTTGACGGAAACATTTTGAGAACCGTACAGGACGGGGGTCCGTAACCCACGGCTCTTTAGTGGCTCCCTGGAGGATTTTTAAAAAAGGATCGAAAATGGAAAAAGATGAAAACATTTTTTTTTGTTTAAGGACAAACATGACAGAAACCTTGCCAAATATCGGAAAGCCCACTGTTTAATATGTTTGTGTGTATGCTTCACTGATGAGAGCATTTGGTGAACATCGTTTATTCCTCATTTCGGCGGTTCTTGAACTCACCAATTTGTTTTTTTGTTGACAAATCTTCCACCCCTTCTTTGTCTCGTTTTGTCCACCAAATGTTTTATACTGTGCGTGAATGCCCAAAGGTGCGCTTTGTTGATGTTATTGACTTTTTGGAGTGATACATGTGAAATCTTCCACTCCTTTGTCTCATTTTGTCCACCAAATGTTTTATACTGTGCGTGAATGCCCAAAGGTGCGCTTTGTTAAAGTTAAGTTAAAGTAACAATGATTGTCACACACACACTAAGTGTGGCAAAATTATTCTCTGCATTTGACCCATCACCCCTTGATCACCCCTTTGGAGGTGAGGGGAGCAGTGGGCAGCAGAGGTGCCGTGCCTGGTAATCATTTTTGGTGATTTAACCCCCAATTCCAACCCTTAATGCTGAGTGCCAAGCAGGGAGGTAATGGGTCACATTTTTATAGTCTTTGGTATGACTCAGCCGGGGTTTGAACTCACGACCTACCGATCTCAGGGCAGACACTCTACCCACTAGGCCACTTTGTTGATGTTATTGACTTTTTGGAGTGATACATGTGAAATCTTCCACTCCTTTGTCTCGTTTTGTCCACCAAATGTTTTATACTGTGCCTTAATGCCCAAAGGTGCGCTTTGTTGATAATATTGACTTGTTGGAGTGCTACATGTGAAATCTTCCACTCCTCCTTGGTCGCGTTTTGTCCACCAAATGTTTTATACTGTGCGTCAATGCACAAAAGTGAGCTTTGTTGATGTTATTGACTTGTGTGGAGTCCTAATCAGGCATATTTGGTCAGTGCATGACTGCGAGCTAATCAATGCTAACACGCTATTTAGGCTATCTTTATATTTGAGATCATTTATTTTCCTTTACTTATGTCTTCTGTGTATATAATTTATATTTGCATATTTCATGGCACATTATCTATATGTAATATTGGCTGCATTTCAGATAGTTGTTTGTGTGCCATGTTGTTCCAGACCATAGCAGACGTTACCTAGCTTGCCAAAGATTGTAATAAATTTATTGGACAACATATTTGTCCACCAAATGTTTTATACTGTGCGTGAATGCCAGTCATATCCAGGGGTTATCTCACCTTCTGAGTAGCCCCTGATTTACTAATTGTTTCTAATGTTGTTAAAATATGTAGAATAAATATTAAATGTCAACAAAGATTTGCTTCAGCCTGCAACACAGTCATTTTGATAGTAGGCTATTATAGACACTTACATGTTAATCGACCAGAGAATTGAGACCCGACATGGACCACTCTTCCATGCACAACTGTGTAGCTGACCTGACTGAGTCTGGAAGAAGATCCCTTCATGACTATCTGCCGGTTTCCCGATGGACTGGACTCCCACATGATCTATGAATTCAATCACTATACACACACCACATCCATTGCAGCCGATCACCTTGGAAGTGCGGTCGCTACATACGCAATCCCTTCAAGGTTTCTGTTTTTTTTTCCCCATCTGGGGAAAGACCCTGCCCCAAATGGAGGAGTTCGAGTACTTCGGAGTCTTGTTCACAAGTGAGGGAAGAGTGGATTGTGAGATCGGTGCGGCGTCTTTGGTAATGCGGTCGCTGTATCGATCCGTTGCGGTGAAGAAGGAGCTGAGCCGCTGCTCCTCCACATGGAAAGGAGCCAGATGAGGTGGTTCGGGCATCTGGTCAGGATGCCACCCGGAGGTGTTTAGGACACGTCCGACCAGTAGGAGGCCACGGGGAAGACCCAGGACACGTTGGGAAGACTATGTCTCCCGGCTGGCCTGGGGACGCCTCGGGATCCCCCGGGAGGAACTGGACAAAGTGGCTAGGGAGAGGGAAGCCTCGGCTTCCCCACTTAGGCTGCTTCCCCCGCTACCTGACCTTGGCTAAGCGGAAGAAGATGGATGGATGGATAACCTGAACCCTTGTGAGGTCTTAAAGCCCTTCCGGACACTCGTGATTGAGGGCTTCATACACACATTTTGATTGATGATGATGGGAAGGGATAAGTTTATGTAAAATTATCTATCCATCCATGTATTTTCTGCCGCTTGTCCCTTTTTATTTTACATACATTTATATATACATTAAAAAATCTCCTGACGATTGAGGGAACCCCTCATGAAACAGTTTTGTAGAGATGAAGTAGTCTTGGGATTTTTCCCCACACATACATATTGCGCTCTACCACGGTATCGAGCACTATTCTCTGGATAATCCAATCAATATATATATATATATATATACATATAGAGAGAGAGAGAGAGAGAGAGAGTGTTTTAGTTAGAATTAAAAAAAAAACGCTGTGTCTTCCAAAAGTCCTTGTAGGGAGAAAGTGGTGTGAGGCAAGTGAGGACAAGGCCTCAGCTGTTGCTTGTTGTGTTGATGATGTTTAATGAGGAGAGCTGTGACATGATGGGTCAGCAGAGTGAGAGCAATATTGTTTTCCACTCAGCTTGCACTTCAGCAAGCTAACGAAGACCACCGGGGGACATCACATTACACAATGGACGTGCCAATGCTATTCAAGGCTGTCATGTCTTCTGGCTTTCACTGTGTAAAGTGCTTTGAGTCACTAGAGAAAAGCGCTATATAAATATAATTCACTTAATAACACAACGGTTATTTGGGCTTACAGCACGGGCGCCCCAGGTGTGGGGTCTTTTCAGATACCAGCCATCTATTTGTTGCGCTTTAGGTTGCAAATGTGGGTTACAAGCCAGCTTCAGCTACTTCCCCACCGCAAATGTAGTCTGTTTTTTAAATACATTTTTAATCGTTTAAGAATCGCGATCCATCAGATTTTTTTTTTCCAACACCCCAACAAACCGACAAAAGTTATTTTTCCAATCACGGCTGGTAAGAAAGTGAGCATGAATACAGTGCTGAGAATAAGTGGATGACAGTCATTGAAATGAAGGGAGAAATCATTGAAATACATGACCTACGCAATACGAGCATATATATATATATATGTATATATATATATATATATATATATATATATATATATATATACATACATATATATATATATATACATACATATATATATATAAATATACACACATAGATATATCTGTGTGTGTGTATATATATATGTATGTATATGTGTATATATACAAATACATACATATATATGTATGTATATATATGTGTGTGTATATATGTGTATATATGTATGTTTATATATATGTATGTATATATGTGTGTGTGTGTATATATATATGTATGTATATATATGTATATCTATATATATATATATGTGTGTGTATATATATATATGTGTATATATATGTTTATATATATGTATGTATATATATGTGTGTGTGTATATATATATATATATATGTGTATATATATATGTTTATATATATGTATGTATATATGTGTGTGTGTGTATATATATATGTATATATCTACTGTATATGTATGTATATCTATATATATGTATATATGTGTGAGTATATATATGTATAGTCACGATCATAAGTTTACACACACTTGTAAAGAACATAATGTCATGGCTGTCTTGAGTTTTCAATAATCTCTACCACTCTTATATTTTTGTGGTAGTTTCTGGCAACCTTTGATGCTTGTGGATGGCTACCAAAAGTGCCTTATTGCAGTGAAACTTGCCAAGGGACATGTAAGCAAATATTAACATTGCTGTATGTATACTTTTGACCCAGCAGATTTGCTCACATTTTCAGTAGACCCATAAAAGAACCAAACTTCATGAATGTCTTTTGTGACTAACAAGTGTGCTCCAATCACTCCATTACAAAAAGATAAGAGTTGTAGAAATTATTGGAAAATCAAGACAGCCATGACATTATGTTCTCTACAAGTGTATGTAAACTTTTGATCACGGCTGTATATGTATGTATAGCCATCCATCAATTTTCTACCGCTTGTCCCTTTTGGGGTCGTGGATGGTGCTGAATTCGGGCAGGGTACACCCTGGACAAGTCCTATCCATCTAACTAACCATTCATCTATCTATCTAGCTAGCTAGCTAGCTATCGGTGGGTATGTATGCTAGCATGCATTTGTGTATATGTATTTATATATAAATAAAGTGTGTGTGTATATATATTTATATGTATACATGTCCATCCATCCATCCATCATCTTCCGCTTATCCGAGGTCGGGTCGCGGGGGCAACAGCCTAAGCAGGGAAACCCAGACTTCCCTCTCCCCAGCCACTTCGTCTAGCTCTTCCCGGGGGATCCCGAGGCGTTCCCAGGCCAGCCGGGAGACATAGTCTTCCCAACGTGTCCTGGGTCTTCCCCGTGGCCTCCTACCAGTTGGACGTGCCCTAAACACCTCCCTAGGGAGGCGTTCGGGTGGCATCCTGACCAGATGCCCGAACCACCTCATCTGGCTCCTGTCGATGTGGAGGAGCAGCGGCTTTACTTTGAGTTCCTCCCGGATGGCAGAGCTTCTCACCCTATCTCTAAGGGAGAGCCCCGCCACACGGCGGAGGAAACTCATTTCGGCCGCTTGTACCCGTGATCTTATCCTTTCGGTCATGACCCAAAGCTCATGACCATAGGTGAGGATGGGAACGTAGATCGACCGGTAAATTGAGAGCTTTGCCTTCCGGCTCAGCTCCTTCTTCACCACAACGGATCGGTACAACGTCCGCATTACTGAAGACGCCGCACCGATCCGCCTGTCGATCTCACGATCCACTCTTCCCTCACTCGTGAACAAGACTCCTAGGTACTTGAACTCCTCCACTTGGGGCAGGGTCTCCTCCCCAACCCGGAGATGGCACTCCACCCTTTTCCGGGCGAGAACCATGGACTCGGACTTGGAGGTGCTGATTCTCATTCCGGTCGCTTCACACTCGGCTGCGAACCGATCCAGCGAGAGCTGAAGATCCCGGTCAGATGAAGCCATCAGGACCACATCATCTGCAAAAAGCAGAGACCTAATCCTGCGGTTACCAAACCGGAACCCCTCAACGCCTTGACTGCGCCTAGAAATTCTGTCCATAAAAGTTATGAACAGAATCGGTGACGAAGGACAGCCTTGGCGGAGTCCAACCCTCACTGGAAATGTGTTCGACTTACTGCCGGCAATGCGAACCAAGCTCTGGCACTGATCGTACAGGGAACGGACCGCCACAATAAGACAGTCCGATACCCTATACTCTCTGAGCACTCCCCACAGGAGTTCCCGAGGGACACGGTCGAATGCCTTCTCCAAGTCCACAAAGCACATATAGACTGGTTGGGCAAACTCCCATGCACCCTCAAGAACCCTGCCGAGAGTATAGAGCTGGTCCACAGTTCCGCGACCAGGACGAAAACCACACTGTTCCTCCTGAATCCGAGGTTCGACTATCCGACGTAGCCTCCTCTCCAGTACACCTGAATAAACCTTACCGGGAAGGCTGAGGAGTGTGATCCCACGATAGTTGGAACACACCCTCCGGTCCCCGTTCTTAAAGAGAGGAACCACCACCCCGGTCTGCCAATCCAGAGGTACCGCCCCCGATGTCCACGCGATGCTGCAAAGTCTTGTCAACCAAGACAGCCCCACAGCATCCAGAGCCTTAAGGAACTCCGGGCGGATCTCATCCACCCCTGGGGCCTTGCCACCGAGGAGCTTTTTAACTACCTCAGCGACCTCAGCCCCAGAAATAGGAGAGTCCACCACAGATTCCCCAGCACTGCTTCCTCATAGGAAGACGTGTTGGTGGGATTGAGGAGGTCTTCGAAGTATTCCTTCCACCTATCCACAACATCCGCAGTCGAGGTCAGCAGAACACCATCCGCACCATACACGGTGTTGATAGTGCACTGCTTCCCCTTCCTGAGGCGGCGGACGGTGGTCCAGAATCGCTTCGAAGCCGTCCGGAAGTCGTTTTCCATGGCTTCCCCGAACTCTTCCCATGTCCGAGTTTTTGCCTCCGCGAACGCTGAAGCTGCACACCGCTTGGCCTGTCGGTACCTGTCCACTGCCTCCGGAGCCCTATGAGCCAAAAGGACCCGATAGGACTCCTTCTTCAGCTTGACGGCATCCCTCACCGCTGGTGTCCACCAAGGGGTTTTAGGATTGCCGCCCCGACAGGCACCAACTACCTTGCGGCCACAGCTCCGATCTGCCGCCTCGACAATAGAGGTGCGGAACATGGTCCACTCGGACTCAATGTCCAGCACCTCCCTCGTGACATGTTCAAAGTTCTTCCGGAGGTGGGAATTGAAACTTTGTCTGACAGGAGACTCTGCCAGACGTTCCCAGCAGACCCTCACAATGCGTTTGGGCCTCCCAGGTCTGTCCGGCATCCTCCCCCACCATCGCAGCCAACTCACCACCAGGTGGTGATCGGTAGAAAGCTCCGCCCCTCTCTTCACCCGAGTGTCCAAAACATGGAATACATATATAGGTACAAATACATACATACACATATATAAATAGTGTATATATATATATATATATATATATATATATATATATATATATATGTGTGTACAAATACATATATACATGTATGACGAGTCGTATCTATATGTATATATGTGTATAGGGTTAGATGTATGTATATAGGTGTATAGATATATAAATACATGTATGTTTAATGTGCATATATGTATATATATATGTATATGTAATGTGTACGTCTGTCTATATACATATGTGTGTATACACACAGTATATGTGCACCCTGGACAAGTTGTATATATAAAAACAAAGCAGAAGGCTAATCCCCACAGAACACCACTTTCCTCCATCCCGAAGACGGATTTATATGGAAAATGCGAGACTACTGGTCTGGGTAAGGAGTCTGTTAAATTAGAACAAGTTTTTTCTGCTTTGAGTGTTTCAGAGTTGGACATGTGTTTTACTGAGGTGGCTAACTATGATGCGTGCAGTTTATCAAAGCAACAAACAAACAATCGGAAAATCCCCGTTACTGAGGTGGCTAACCATGATGCGTGCAGTTTATCAAAGCAACAATCAAACAATCGGAAAATTCCTGTCGTATCAATTCCTAGATATGGTCGTAACTATACTAAATGCACTGGGCATAATAAACACAACATTATTAATATTGCTACTACGGATAATTTGATCAAAAACTCCCTAAAACAGCCCACTACCTATAATATAGGTTTTTTAAACATAAGATCATTGTCTCCTAAAACGTTGTTAGTTAATGATATTATCAGACAACAATCTTAACGTCATCGGTCTCAGCGAAACCTGGCTTAAACCAAACGACTTTTTTGCGCTAAATGAGGCATGTCCTCCTAACTTTACACATGCGCATATTGCCCGTCCGCTCAAAAGGGGTGGGGGGGTCGCACTAATATACAACGAAAACTTTAACCTTAGTCCTAACATAAATAATAAATATAAATCGTTTGAGGTGCTTACTATGAGGTCTGTCACACCGGTGCCTCTACACCTGGCTGTTATCTACCGCCCCCCAGGGCCCTATTCGGACTTTATTAATGAATTCTCAGAGTTCGTTGCTGATCTAGTGACACACGCCGATAATATGATCATAATGGGGGACTTTAATATCCATATGAATACCCCATCGGACCCACCGTGCGTAGCGCTCCAGACTGTAATTGATAGCTGTGGTCTCACACAAATAATAAATGAACCCACGCATCGCAACGGTAATACGATAGACCTAGTGCTTGTCAGGGGCATCACCGTTTCCAAAGTTACGATACTCCCGTATACTAAAGTATTGTCCGATCATTACCTTATAAAATTCGAGGTTCAGACGCATGTTCGTCAAACTAATAATAATAATACCTGCTATAGCAGCCGCAACATTAATACAGCCACAACGACAACTCTTGCTGACCTACTGCCCTCGGTAATGGCACCATTCCCAAAGTATGTGGGCTCTATTGATAACCTCACTAACAACTTTAACGACGCCCTGCGCGAAACCATTGATAACATAGCACCGCTAAAGTTAAAAAAGGCTCCAAAAAAGCGCACCCCGTGGTTTACAGAAGAAACTAGAGCTCAGAAATTATTATGTAGAAAGCTGGAACGCAAATGGCGCACGACTAAACTTGAGGTGCACCATCAAGCATGGAGTGATGGTTTAATAACTTATAAACGCATGCTTACCTTAGCTAAAGCTAAATATTACTCAAATCTCATCCACCGTAATAAAAACAATCCTAAATTTTTGTTTAGTACGGTAGCATCGCTAACCCAACAAGGGACTCCTTCCAGTAGCTCAACCCACTCAGCTGATGACTTTATGCAATTCTTTAGTAAGAAAATTGAAGTCATTAGAAAGGAGATTAAAGACAATGCGTCCCAGCTACAACGGGGTTCTATTAACACTGACACAATGGTATATACGGCGGATACTGCCCTCCAAAATAGTTTCTCCCGTTTTGAGGAAATAACATTAGAGGAATTGTTACAACGTGTAAATGGAATAAAACAGACAACATGTTGACTTGACCCTCTTCCTGGGAAACTGATCAAGGAGCTCTTTGAATTATTAGGTCCATCAGTGCTAAATATTATAAACTTATCACTCTCCTCGGGCACTGTTCCCCTAGCATTCAAAAAAGCGGTTATTCATCCTCTTCTTAAAAGACCTAACCTCGATCCTGACCTCATGGTAAATTACCGACCGGTGTCTCACCTTCCCTTTATTTCAAAAACCCTTGAAAAAATTGTTGCGGAGCAGTTAAATGAACACTTAGCGTCTAACAATCTATGTGAAACCTTTCAATCCGGTTTCAGGGCAAATCACTCCACGGAGACAGCCCTCGCAAAAATGACTAATGATCTATTGCTAACGATGGATTCTGATGCGTCATCTATGTTGCTGCTCCTCGATCTTAGCGCTGCTTTCGATACCGTCGATCATAATATTTTATTAGAACGTATCAAAACACGAATTGGTATGTCAGACTTAGCCCTGTCTTGGTTTAACTCTTATCTTACTGATAGGATGCAGTGTGTCTCCCATAACAATGTGACCTCGGACTACGTTAAGGTAACGTGTGGAGTTCCCCAGGGTTCGGTCCTTGGCCCTGCACTCTTCAGCATCTACATGCTGCCGCTAGGTGACATCATACGCAAATACGGTATTAGCTTTCACTGTTATGCTGATGACACCCAACTCTACATGCCCCTTAAAGCTGACCAACACGCCGGATTGTAGTCAGCTGGAGGCGTGTCTTAATGAAATTAAACAATGGATGTCCGCTAACTTTTTGCAACTCAACGCCAAAAAAACGGAAATGCTGATTATCGGTCCTGCTAGACACCGAACTCTATTTAATAATACAACTCTAACATTTGACAACCAAACAATTAAACAAGGCGACACGGTAAAGAATCTGGGTATTATCTTCGACCCAACTCTCTCCTTTGAGCCACACATTAAAAGCGTTACTAAAACGGCCTTCTTTCATCTCCGTAACATCGCTAAAATTCGCTCCATTCTGTCCACTAAAGACGCTAAGATCATTATCCATGCGTTTGTTACGTCTCGCCTCGACTACTGTAACGTATTATTTTCGGGTCTCCCCATGTCTAGCATTAAAAGATTACAGTTGGTACAAAATGCGGCTGCTAGACTTTTGACAAGAACAAGAAAGTTTGATCACATTACGCCTGTACTGGCTCACCTGCACTGGCTTCCAGTGCACTTAAGATGTGACTTTAAGGTTTTACTACTTACGTATAAAATACTACACGGTCTAGGTCCATCTTATCTTGCCGATTGTATTGTACCATATGTCCCGGCAAGAAATCTGCGTTCAAAGGACTCCGGCTTATTAGTGATTCCCAAAGCCCAAAAAAAGTCTGCGGGCTATAGAGCATTTTCCGTTCGGGCTCCAGTACTCTGGAATACCCTCCCGGTAACAGTTCGCGATGCCACCTCAGTAGAAGCATTTAAGTCTCACCTTAAAACTCATTTGTATACTCTAGCCTTTAAATAGACTCCCTTTTTAGACCAGTTGATCTGCCGTTTCTTTTCTTTTTCTTCTATGTCCCACTCTCCCGTGTGGAGGGGGTCCGGTCCGATCCGGTGGCCATGTACTGCTCGCCTGTGTATCGGCTGGGGACATCTCTGCGCTGCTGGTCCGCCTACGCTTGGGATGGTTTCCTGCTGGCTCCGCTGTGAACGGGACTCTCGCTGCTGTGTTGGATCCATTATGGATTGAACTTTCACAGTATCATGTTAGATCCGCTCGACATCCATTGCTTTCCTCCTCTCTAAGGTTCTCATAGTCATCATTGTCACTGACGTCCCACTGGGTCATTATTGTCACCAATGTCCCACTGGGTGTGAGTTTTCCTTGCCCTTATGTGGGCCTACCGAGG
Source organism: Nerophis ophidion (assembly GCF_033978795.1). Taxonomy (NCBI): domain Eukaryota; kingdom Metazoa; phylum Chordata; class Actinopteri; order Syngnathiformes; family Syngnathidae; genus Nerophis; species Nerophis ophidion. The sequence continues at coordinate 32,931 of NW_026906982.1, read as the reverse complement.
ATGTCGTGGTGGTTTGTGCAGCCCTTTGAGACACTAGTGATTTAGGGCTATATAAGTAAACATTGATTGATTGATATCTATATGTGTGTGTGTATATGTATATATATATATATATATATATATATAAAGTATATATATATATGTGTCTGTGTACATATATGTGTATATTTACATACAGTATATATATATAAATATATACCTATACACACATCTATATATATACACACATATGTATATAAATATATATATATATATATATATATATATATATATATATATACTGTGTATATATATATATATATATATACATACATATATGCATGTATACACACACAAACATATATATATATATATATATGCCAAAGACAGGTCCAAAGACATGCACCAGGGGATACCCTGTTTCCATATGAGTTGGAAAATTGTGTTAGATGTAAATATAAACGCAATACAATGATTTGCAAATCATTTTCAACCCATATTCAATTGAATAGGCTACAAAGACAACATATTTGATGTTCAAACTCATAAACATTTTTTTTTTTGCAAATAATCCTTAACTTTAAAATTTGAGGCCAGCAACACAGGACAAAGAAGTTGGAAAAGGTGGCAATAAATACTGATAAAGTTGAGGAATGCTCATCAAACACTTATTTAGAACATCCCACAGGTGTGCAGGCTAATTGGGAACAGGTGGGTGCCATGACTGGGTATAAAAGCAGCTTCCATCAAATGCTAAGTAATTCACAAAAAAGGATGGGGCGAGGGTCACCAATTTGTAAGCAAATTGTCGAACAGTTTTAGAACAACATTTTTTAACGAGATATTGCAAAGAATTTAGGGATTTTACCATTTACGGTCCGTAAAATCATCAAAAGGTTCAGAGAATTTGGAGAAATCACTGCACGTAAGCGATGATATTACGGACCTTTGATCCCTCAGGCGGTACTGCATCAAAAACCGACATCAGAGTGTAAAGGATATCACCACATGGGCTCAGGAACACGTCATAAAACCACTGTCAGTAACTATAGTTGGTCGCTACATCTGTAAGTGCAAGTTAAAACTCTACCAAGCAAAGCGAAAGCCATTTATCAACAACAACCAGGAACGCCGCCGGTTTCGCTGGGCCTGAGCTCATCTAAGATGGACTGATGCAAAGTGGAAAAGTGTTCTGTGGTCTGACGAGTCCACATTTCAAATTATATTTGGAAACTGTGGACGTGGTGTCCTCCGGAACAAAGAAAAGAATAACCATCTGGATTGTAATAGGCGCAAAGTTTAAAAAACAGCATCTGTGATGGTATGGGGGTGTATTAGTACCCAAGGCATGGGTAACTTACTCAGCTGTGAAGGCACCATTAATGCTGAATGGTCCATACAACATATTCGATGTTCAAACTCATAAACTTTTTTTTTGCAAATAATAATTAACTTAAAATTTCATGGCTGCAACACATGCCAAAGTAGTTGGGAAAGGGCATGTTCACCACTGTGTTACATCACCTTTTCTTTTAACACTCAAACGTTTGGGAACTGAGGAAACTAATTGTTGAAGCTTTGCAAGTGGAATTCTTTCCCATTTTTGTTTTATGTAGAGCTTCAGTCGTTCAACAGTCCGGGGTCTCCGCTGTCGTATTTTACGCTTCATAATGCGCCACACATTTTCGATGGGAGACATGTCTGGACTGCAGGCGGGCCAGGAAAGTACCCACACGCTTTTACTATGAAGCCACGCTGTTGTAACACGTGGCCTGGCATTGTTTTGCTGAAATAAGCAGGGGTGTCCATGATAACGTTGCTTGGATGACAACATATGTTGCTCCAAAACCCGTATGTACCTTTCAGCATTAATGGTGCCTTCACAGATGTGTAAGTTACCCATGCCTTGGGCACTAATACACCCCCATACCATCACAGATGCTTGCTTCTGAACTTTGCGCCTATAACAATCCGAATGGTTATTTTCCTCTTTGTGCTGGAGGACACCACGTTCTCTGTTTCCAAATATACTTTGAAATGTGGACTCATCAGAACACCTTTACACTTTGCATCAGTCCATCTTAAAGGAGCTCTGGCCCAGCCAAGCCGGCGGCGTTTCAGGATATTGTTGATAAATGGGTTTTGCTTTACAAAGTAGAGTTTTAACTTGCACGCACAGATGTAGCCACCAACTGTAGTTACTGACAGTGGTTTTATGAAGTGTTCCTGAACACATGTGGTGATATACTTTACACACTGATGTCGGGTTTTTGATGCAGTACCGCCTGAGGGATCAAAAGTCCGTAATATCATCGCTTACGTGCAGTGATTTCTCCAGATTCTATGAACTTTTGGATGATTTTATGGACCCTAGATGGTAAAATCCCTAAATTCCTTGCAATAGCTCGTTGAGAAATGTTGTTCTAAAACTGTTCGACAATTTGCTTACAAAGTGGTGACCCTCACCCCATCCTTATTTGTGAATTACTTAGCATTTCATGGAAGCTGTTTTTATACCCAATCATGGCACCCACCTGTTCCCAATTAGCCTGCACGCCTGTGGGATGTTCCATATAAGTGTTTGATGAGCATTCCTCAACTTTATCAGTATTTATTGCCACCTTTCCCAACTTCTTTGTCACGTGTTGCTGGCATCAAATTCAAAAGTTAATGCATATTTGCAAACAAAACAATGTTTATCAGTTTGAACATCAAATGTGTTCAAAAGGAGCGTTCAAAACAAGATGGAATAATCACAACGCCTCCTTTAGAAACCAGACTTTGCGGAATTCTACAGAACTCAGCAAACACATTTGGAACCTCAAAGACAATAATGTTGAATATTCAATAACATGGCAAATTCTTGCATCCAGCACACCTTACAACAGTGGTAATAAAAGATGCAACTTATGCTTAAAAGAGAAACTGTTTATTATATATCATCCAGATCTATCATCCCTCAACAAGCGCAGTGAAATCATTTCAACATGCCGCCACAGACGGAAACACCTCCTAGGTAACACATGAGCCAATCACCACACCCTACGCCTGCCTGTACCCACCCACTCTGTGCCCTATATAAACCATTGTATGTGAATGCTTCCATTAAAATCTCCTGATGATTGAGGGAACCCCTCATGAAACAGTTCTGTAGAGATGAAGTAGTCTTGTGATTTTCCCCACACCTACATATATACATATATATATATATGTATATATATATGTATATATATATATATATATATGTATATATATATATATATATATATACATATATATATATATATATACATATATATATACATATATATATATATATATATATATATATATATATACATATATATATATATATATATACATATATATACATATATACATATATATATATATACATATATATATATATATATATATATATATATATATATATATATTTACATATAAACATACATATATATTTATATACCAAAGACATGCACCTGGGGATAGGTTGATTGTTAACACTAAATTGGCCCTAGTGTGTGAATGTGAGTGTGAATGTTGTCTGTCTATCTGTGTTGGCCCTGCAATGAGGTGGCGACTTGTCCAGGGTGTATGCCGCCTTTCGCGGCATAAGTGTTAGAAATTTATATATATATATATATACACACACACACACATATATACCTATACACATATATATATATAGATAGATAGATAGATACGATCTGTCTTTCCGGCCAAATGCATCTGGGATAAGACTCCAGCACCCTCCACGACCCCAAAAGGGACAAGTATGTATATATCTACACACATGTATACATACATAGCTACTACGAACACCATGTTATTATCATGTAGTATTTTATTCCCCAATACTCACAATCCAACATGGCTAAAAAATCTGAAATGACCACAATCGCCCCCTAGTGTACGAGAGGCACACTGCGTATGAGTGTGGCTATTAGGACTTTACACAAACGTGTGACGTTAGAAGAAACAAAATTGAGAAATCAGCCTCGTTTTTTTTTTAAAACTTAAAAGGCAGCTGTTGTGAAAAGACTTAATTGCTGTGAGGTTTTGTGGTTGGTCGTAAAAAGTGAATCTTTTCACGTTTTTATTTACACCAAATGTACATATGGTACTAATTAACATGCACAGTACAGCCCTGTGTTAAAAGATAACGTCATTTTTCGGTCTATTATATCAAACTATGGTTATGGTTTGATTTATTTATGATATAATTTATTTATTGTACGATACATCATGCAATAATTACATGTGTTTATTTCTCTTCACATGTTCGAAAAGTAGGCGGGAGAAGCAAATCTTATTTAAATCCTACCCCTTACTAACACTTTTGTTCACTTCCTGTTCTCGTCTTGTAATTGTGACAAAATGTACGCCAATAAACACAACAGTTCTCTTAATAGTGAAACCACTCATGATTCTCATATGAAATTAATATTATTCCATTTTCAATAAATTCAGAATGTTAATCATGGTTCTTCTTCTTTGTAAACATTTTTATTTGAACTGTTTCTAAAAGGCCTACTGAAATGAGATTTTCTTATTCCAACGGGGATAGCAGGTCCATTCTATGTATCATACTTGATCATTTCGCGATATTGCCATATTTTTGCTAAAAGGATTTAGTAGAGAACATCCACGATAAAGTTCGCAACTTTTTAGTGCTGATAAAAAAGCCTTGCCCGTACCAGACGATATGCGTGTGACGTCATGGGTTGTGGAGCTCCTCACATCTGAACATTGTTTACAATCATGGCCACCAGCAGCAAGAGCGATTCGGACCGAGAAACCGACGATTTCCCCATTAATTTGAGCGAGGATGAAAGATTCGTGGATGAAGAAAGTGAGAGTGAAGGACTAGAAAGAAAAAAAAAGACTATACAGTGGGAGCGATTCAAATTAGACAAATTTACTAGGATAATTCTGGAAATTCCCTTATCTGCTTATTGTGTTACTAGTTTTTAAGTAAGATTGTATGGTCGTACCTCCATCCATCCATTTTCTACCGCTTATTCCCTTGTGGGGTCGCGGGGGGCGCTGGCGCCTATCTCAGCTACAATCGGGCGGAAGGCGGGGTACACCCTGGACAAGTCGCCACCTCATCGCAGATGGTCGTACCTGTACAACCTAAAGGTCAGCCCCGCACCTTTCTTCAGCACCAGTCGACGGGTGGTGGCGATGCCCATCTCTGCCCTTCGCAAAGGACCCTCTTCGAAACACGATGTTTCAAAATGATCGCTGCATAATACACTGTACTTTGTGTGTTTGGTCCAATCCAACCGTGTTCGCTTGACCGCTCTGTTCCATAGTAAAGCTTCACCGTCATCTTTCGGGAATGTAAACAATGAAACACCGGCTGTGTTTGTGTTGCTAAAGCCGGCCGCAATACACCACTTCCCACCTACAGCTTTCTTCTTTGACGTCTCCATTATTCATTGAACAAATTGCAAAAGATTCAGCAACACAGATGTCCAGAATACTGTGGAATTATGCGATGAAAACAGACGACTTATAGCTGGGAACGGTGCTGGAACAAAATGTCCTCTACAATGCATGACGTCACGCGCACGCGTTATCATACCGCCGCGATTCAGCAGGATACTTAGGCACAACATTTTAAACTGTAATTTAGTAAACTAAAAAGGCAGTATTGGCATGTGTTGCGATGTTAAAATGTCATCATTGATATATAAACTATCAGACTGTGTGGTCGGTAGTAGTGGGTTTCAGTAGGCCTTTAAACTGGATTATATTAGTACACTGTTTGACTTCTTTGCTTTATCCTTTCCGTAATTCAATTCCACATACTGATATACTAAAGGTTTTAAATGTTGTACGTGCATACAAATGTTTTAAGTCACATTTTTCTCTGAGGTAATTTTTTCAGATTACAATGATTTGCCAATCATTTTCAATTTATGTTCAATTGAATAAAACTGCAAAAAGAAGACACTTCACATTCGAACTGGAAAACCGAATTGTTTTGCAAATATCCGCTCATTTGGAATTTTATGCCTTCAACATGTTTCAAAAAAGCTGGCAGAAGTGGCAAAAAAGACTGAGAAAGTTGAGGAATGCTCATCAAACACTTATTTGGAACATTCCACAGGTGAACAGGCTAATTGGGAACAGGTGGCTGCCACGGTTGGGTATAAAAGCAGCTTCCATGAAATGCTCAGTCATTCACAAACTAGGATGGGGCGAGGGTCACCACTTTGTGAACAAACGCGTGAGCAAATTGCCGAACCGTTTAAGAACATTTATCAATGAGCTATTGCAAGGAATTTAGGGATTCAAAAGGTTCAGAGAATCTGGAAAAATCACTGCGCACAAGCAGCAAGGCTGAAAACCAACATTGATTGCCCGTGACCTTGGATCCCTCAGGCGATACAGCATCAAAAAGCGACATAAGTGCGTAAAGGATATCACCACATGGGCTCAGGAACACTTCAGAAAACCACTGTCAGTAACTTCAGTTGGTCGCTACATCTGTAAGTGCAAGCTGAAACTCTACTATGCAAAGCGAACGGCGCGGCGAAGTTGGTAGAGTGGCTGTGACAGCAATCTGAGGGTTACTGGTTAAATCCCCACCATCTACCATCCTAGTCACGTCCGTTGTGTCCTTGGGCAAGACAATTCACCCTTCCTCCTGATGGGTCCTGTTGAGCGCCTTGCATGGGTGAATGTGTAAATACTGTCAAAGCGCTTTGGGCTCCTTAAAAAGAGGTAAAAAAGCGCTATACAAGTGCAACCCAGTTACCATGTATCAACAACAGCCAGAAACGCTGACGGCTTCGCTGGGCCTGAGCTCATCTAAGATGGATTGATGGAAAGTTAAAAGTGTTCTGTGGCCTGACGATTCTACATATCAAAATTTTTTGGGAAACTGTGAACGTCTCGTCCTCCGGAAACAAAGAGGAAAAGAACTCTTTATTACTATGCAAAGCGAACGGCGTGGCAAAGTTGGTAGAGTGGCTGTGCCAGCAATCTGAGGGTTACTGGTTCAATCCCCACCATCTACCATCCTAGTCACGTCCGTTGTGTCCTTGGGCAAGACAATTCACCCTTGCTCCTGATGGGTACTGTTGAGCGCCTTGCATGGCAGCTCCCACCGTCAGTGTGTGGATGGGCGAATGTGGAAATACTGTCAAAGCGCTTTGAGCTCCTTAAAATGGGGTAGAAAAGCGCTATACAAGTGCAACCCATTTACCATGTATCAACAACACCCAGAAACGCTGCCGGCTTCGCTGGGCCCGAGCTCATCTAAGATGGACTGATGCAAAGTGTAAAAGTGTTCTGCGACCTGACGATTCCACATTTCACATTTTTTTGGGAAACTGTGAATGTCTTGTCCTCCATAACAAAGAGGAAAAGAACCATCCGGATTGTTTTAGGCACAAAGTTCAAAATCCAGCATCCGTCATGGTATGGGGGGGTATTAGTGCCCAAGGCATGGGTAACTTACACATCTGTGAAGGCACCATTAATGCTGAAAGGTACATACAGGTTGTGGAGCAACATATGTTGTCATCTAAGCAACGTTATCATGGACGCCCCTGCTTATTTCAGCAAGACGTGTTACAACAGCGTGGCTTCGTAGTAAAAGAGTGCGGGTACTAGACTGGCCTGCCTGTAGTCCAGACCTGTCTCCCGTTGAAAATGTATGAAGCCAAAATACCACAACAGACTGTTGAACAACTTAAGCAGTACATCAAGCAAGAATGGGAAATAATTCCACCTGAAAAGCTTCAAAAATTGGTCTCCTCAGTTCCCAAACATTTACGGAGTGTTGTTAAAAGGAAAGGCCATGCAACACAGTGGTAAAAATGCCCCTTTGCAAGAATTTGCAAATCATTGTATTCTGTTTTGATTTAACATTTACACAACGTGCCAACTGCACTGTTTTGGGTTCTGTAAAATCTTTACGTGAATTATCCATCCATCCATCCATCTTCTTCCGCTTATCCGAGGTCGGGTCGCGGGGGAAGCAGCCTAAGCAGGGAAGCCCAGACTTCCCTCTCCCCAGCCACTTCGTCTAGCTCTTCCCGGGGGATCCCGAGGCGTTCCCAGGCCAGCCGGGAGACATAGTCTTCCCAACGTGTCCTGGGTCTTCCCCGTGGCCTCCTACCGGTTGGACGTGCCCTAAACACCTCCCTAGGGAGGCGTTCGGGTGGCATCCTGACCAGATGCCCGAACCACCTCATCTGGCTCCTCTCGATGTGGAGGAGCAGCGGCTTTACTTTGAGTTCCTCCCGGATGAGAGAGCTTCTCACCCTATCTCTAAGGGAGAGCCCCGCCACACGGCGGAGGAAACTCATTTCGGCCGCTTGTACCCGTGATCTTATCCTTTCGGTCATGACCCAAAGCTCATGACCATAGGTGAGGATGGGAACGTAGATCGACCGGTAAATTGAGAGCTTTGCCTTCCGGCTCAGCTCTTTCTTCACCACAACGGATCGGTACAACGTCCGCATTACTGAAGACGCCGCACCGATCCGCCTGTCGATCTCACGATCCACTCTTCCCCCACTCGTGAACAAGACTCCTAGGTACTTGAACTCCTCCACTTGGGGCAGGGTCTCCTCCCCAACCCGGAGATGGCACTCCACCCTTTTCCGGGAGAGAACCATGGACTCGGATTTGGAGGTGCTGATTCTCATTCCGGCCGCTTCACACTCGGCTGCGAACCGATCCAGTGAGAGCTGAAGATCCCGGCCAGATGAAGCCAACAGGACCACATCGTCTGCAAAAAGCAGAGACCTAATCCCGCGGCCACCAAACCGGAACCCCTCAATGCCTTGACTGCGCCTAGAAATTCTGTCCATAAAAGTTATGAACAGAATCGGTGACAAAGGGCAACCTTGGCGGAGTCCAACCCTCACTGGAAACGTGTCCGACTTACTGCCAGCAATGCGGACCAAGCTCTGACACTGATCATACAGGGATCGGACTGCCATAATAAGACAGTCCGATACCCCATACTCTCTGAGCACTCCCCACAGGACTTCCCGAATTAAATACCTGAATTACTTTACAACAAATAAGTTGGGGGAATTACTACAATAGAGTTAAATTACCATATTAAAGAAAAAAAAGTGTTTTGAGAAAAAGCTTTTAAGACATACAATCGTGATTTAGTGATTACCAAAAGAGAATAAGATTAGACGTTACCTTTTTCTGTACGGGCCACGGCTTGGTAATGGCCGAGATGTCACAGGCCGTCATCAGCATCGACCTGAAAGCGGTGACATCGTCATGACATCTTGCAAGGTTGCATCATACATTTGGAGAGGATTCCTTCCTACCTCAATAAATCTCTGTGACGTTCATCCTCCCACGCAAACTGTCGGCTCTTCGTCAACTCGAAGAACTCCTGGCGCCTCCTGTCAGAGCAACAAAATATGACATGAGCACAATCCTGATCCGGCGAGGGCAAATGTGAATAGGTCATCATTTTTAAATTTGGCAAGTGTATTAAAAATAATAAGACACATGGCAATCAGAACCATGGACTCGGGTCCATGGTTCTCGCCCGGAAAAGGGTGGAGTGCCATCTCCGGGTTGGGGAGGAGATCTCGCCCCCAAGTGGAGGAGTTCAAGTACCTCGGAGTCTTGTTCACGCGTGAGGGAAGAGTGGATGGTGGGCGTCTTCAGTAATGCGGACGCTGTATCGATCCGTTGTGGTGAAGAAGGAGCTGAGCTGGAAGGCAAAGCTCTCAATTTACCGGTCGATCTACAGTACGTTTCCACCCTCACCTAAGGTCATGAGCTTTGGGTTATGACCGAAAGGACAAGGCTCTCCCTTAGAGGTAGGGTGAGAAGCTCTGCCATCTGAGAGGAGCTCAAAGTCAAGCTGCTGCTCCTCCACTGTCAGGTTCAAACACTGTTGACATTTATTAAACAGACCAGAAGCAAGGAATCATGCAGAGACAGTTCAATTTGGTTCAACGAGGAAACACGTGTTTGGGGCTGTATTCTAGTTACAGATCCAAACTACGTTCTAAAAGTCAAGCCCGCGTGGTTCCTCTGTGTATTTGGAGGGTGAAAAGCTCTGCCATCCGGGAGGAGCTTAAAGTAAAGCCGCTGCTCCTCCACTGTCAGGGTCAAACACTGATGACATCTATTAAACAGACCAGAAGCAAGGGATCATGCAGAGACAGAGTTCAATTTGGTTCAATGAGGAAACACGTGTTTTGGGCTGTAGTCTAGTTACAGATCCAAACTACCTTCTAAAAGTTTAGCTCGGGTGGTTCCTCTGTGTATTTGGGGGGTGAGAAGCTCTGCCATCCGGGGGGAGCTCAAAGTAAAGCCTCTGCTCCTCCACATGGAGAGGACCCAGATGAGGTGGTTCGGGCATCTGCTCAGGAAGCCACCCGAACGCCTCCCCAGGGAGGTGTTTCAGGCGCGTCCGACCAGCAGAAAGCCACGGGGAAGACCCAGGACACGTTGGGAAGAGTATCTCTCCCGGCTGGCCTGGGAACGCCTCGGTATCCCCCAGGAGGAGGTGGACGAAGTGGCTGAGGAGAGGGAAGTCTGGGCTTCCTTGCTTAGGCTGCTCCTTCGTGACCCAACCTCGGCTAAGCGGAAGAAGGTGGATGGATTGATGGAAAAGACATGTTCAAAGTATTCACAGCCTTTGCTTAATACTTTCTTGATGCACCTTTAGCTCAGGTCTTTTTGAGTACGATGCCACCAGCTTGGTGCAACTCTCTTTGGGCCCTTTCTCTTGTTCCTCTTTGCACCACCTCTCAAGCTCCATCGGGTTGGATGGGAAGTGTTCGTTACATCCGGGATGTTTCTGGACCTTGCTGCATTCATCTTTCCCTCTATCCGAACTGGTCTCCCAGTTCCCGCAGCTGAAATCCATACCCACAGCAAGGAACTCGACATCGCCCTCAACGAGAACATGAGGATTGTCGCCGACTTCCTGAAACCCACCCCAAACGAAGTTCCTCCCGGCTGGCATAGCACCAGCCGACAACGCTAGGAAAACCACACACACAGACTTGTGAGTAAGGCCTCGCAGGATCCAACCCATGTCCTGCATGAACTTGTAGCAGACTCCCAAGAATTTGGTCGCCAACGTCTCCCCTCCAGGCACCTGTTCTCCTGCCACCCAGCAACTCTTCCATCCATCCATCCATTTCCTACCGCTTCTATACCATCTTAACATTTGTTAACAAAACAGTTATACACCTATTTAATAATACCACCTTGAGATTTGACAACCAAACAATTATGCATCTAATAATAACACCTTAACATTTGAAAAACATATATGTATATATGTATGTATGTGTATATATATATATATATATATATATATATATATATATATATATATATATATATATATATATATATATATATATATATATATATATATACATACATATATACACATATACACTCCCACGCCTATTGCCCTCCTTCTTTTACAGGTAGGAGAGCAACATGACCTGACATACGCCGTCTTTTCACCAACTTTGGAACAGATTTTCATTGCCTCAGCAACATTTTTAGACCTCTTCAGATCTGTGGTTTTGTTGGTAATACTTTCCCGAGGTTTCCAGATTTACCGTCTTTTTTTCCTTCCAACTTGAGAAAGATCGACGGCAAATATTTATAACTTATTGTTATTTATAACCGCTTTTTCTTTTTGTACGCTCCCATTCTTTGAACGTAATTAAGTCCCTTTTGGGGAGGAGGATTAAAGGGTGACAGTAGTCGAGGATCACTGGAAAGAGATCTGAAGAGGTCTTTTAATTCACGCCAGACACAAAGCAAGCTATTGCATGGCACTCATTAAAGTAGGACGGAACATCTGTGTCACGTGATCGATTCTGCAGCTAACATGACACATATGTTCTGGCTCTGCAGTTATTTAAAAAAATATTTGGATTAAAACAAGTGCAAAACATACAATGCAATTTTAGATGTCGTCCGCTTTTCCCCACCCTTCCACACATTTAAAGGCGCAGTATCACTGGTTCTATAAGAAAATAATTCCCAGACCAACAAGTAGACCTCTTACAAAACCCAAAACCAGTGAAGTTGGCACGTTGTGTAAATGGTAAATAAAAAAAGAATAGAATGATTTGCAAATACTTTTCAACTTATATTCAATTGAATAGCCTGCAAGGATAAGATATTTAATGTTCCAACTGAGAAACTTCTTTTTTTTTGTAAATAATCATTAATTTAGAATTGAATGGCAGCAACACATTGCATTTTTAACAATGTGTTACATGGCCTTTCCTTTTAACAACACTCAGTAAACGCTTGGAAACCAATCTTTGAAGCATTTCCGGTGTAATTATTTCCAATTATTGCTTGATGTACAGCTTAAGTTGTTCAATAGTGTCCGTTTTGTTATTTTAGTCTTCATAATGTGCCACACATTTTCAGTGGGAGACAAGCGTACCCGCACTCTTTTACTATGAAGCCACGCTGTTGTAACACGGGGCTTGGCATTATCTTGCTGAAATAAGCAGGGGCGTCCATGATCACGTTACTTGGATGGCAACATATGTTGCTCCAAAACATGTATATACCTTTCAGCATTCATGGTGCCTTCACAGATGTTTAAGTTACCCATGCCTTGGGCACTAATTCACCCCCATACCATCAAAAATGCTGGCTTTTCAACTTTGCGCCTATAACAATCCGAATGGTTCCTTTCCTCTTTGGTCTGGAGAACAGAACGTCCACAGTTTCCAAAAATAATTTGAAATGTGGACTCGTCAGACCACAGAACAGTTTTACACTTTGCATCAGTCCATCTCAGATGAGTTCGGGCCCAGCGAAGCCGGTGGAGTTTCTGGGTGTTGTTGATAAATGGCTTTGGCTTTGCATAGTGGAATTTTAACTTGCACTTGCAGATGTAGCGACCAACTGTAGTTACTGACAGTGGTTTCCTGAAGTGTCTCTGAGCCCATGTGGTGATATCCTTTACACACTGATGTCGCTCTTTGATGCACATCAAAGGTCCGTAATATCATCACTTACCTGCAGTGATTTCTCCATATTCTCTGAACCTTTTGATGATTTTACGGACCGTAGATGGTGAAATCCCTAGATTCCTTGCAATTGCTCGTTGAGAAATGTTGTTCTTAAACGGTTCCACAATTTGCTCACGCATTTGTTCAAAAAGTGCTGACCCTCGCCCCGTCCTTGTTTGTGAATGACTGAGCATTTCATGGAAGCTGCTTTTATACCCAATCATGGCACCCGCCTGGTCCCAATTAGCCTGTTCACCTGTGGGATGTTCCAAATAAGTGTTTGATGAGCATTCCACGACTTCCACAGTCTTTTTTGCCACTTGGCCCAGCTTTTTTCGAATCATGTTGCAGGCATCCAATTCCAAATGAGCTAATATTTGCAAAAATGACAAAGATTAACAGTTTGAGGATTAAGTCTTTCCAGTCTATTCAATTGAATATAGGTTGAAAAGGATTTGCAAATTGTTGTATTTTGTTTTATTTACCATTTACACAGCGTGCCAACTACAGATCTCAAGGTGACAGTTCGAGGGAAAAATAAAAATGCGGAATAAATGGAGTGAGATTATTTTCATGTCTAAAAACAAAAAATGTGACTAATGTTACAACGATGGCGTGTACGTGGTTTTGTGTACTTGTCACGTACTTGAAGTACAGGGCGAGGTCGGTGGAGAGAATGGCCATCTCGATCATCTTCAGAGTAGTTTTGTACTCCTCCACGGACAGACTACTGAGGATCTGGTTACCCTGAAATATTCCAGTGAGGAAAAGTACATTAATGTTTCAAAAACTTTTTAGTTGAAAGTCACAATAGCATGCAAGGAAGCTTAAGTACACACATACTGTAAATACCTACATTTGTGAGGGAAAACTTCTCAATACCGTTGCAATAAAATTGTGACATTATGAGAGGAAATCTTGCAATGTGATTAATTTTTTATTTTAACTCTTTTGCAAAATGAAATGAGAAAAATCATTTAAGTCCCAATATCATACTCCAAATTTTAGATATTACAAAAAATACTTAATGGTTATCCCCAAACTTTTGACTAATTATTCCCTTCTTTTGACCTTATTTTGCAGATTTGACGAGGTCTGAGTGTGTTCACTATTACTAAAATAATCCATAGCTGCAGCCCAACTTTGTTCTGGTATAAATATTTATGCCACACAAACTGTATAGATCTCAGCATTATTATTTACATTCTCATTAGTGAATTCAAATACTAACTTCTCCTACTAATGTTATTTTAATTTACTATTGATCATGAGTTTTATTTTAGTTTTATTTTTGCATTTTGTTTCGACAAAATGTTCAAAATACATATAGCTCTTGTCAGTGTTGGGGATAGGGGTTGGGTGGGTGGGTGTAAGGATGGTGCAACTCGGCCTGTCGCCATCACGTCTCCACCTCGTCGCTGCCACCACAGCCTGGGGGCCAATAAAAAATTACAGACTGTGGTGAAGTAGGCCGGCTTCGTCGCGTGAAAAAGCCTATTTGCTGAATGGCGATATACGATATATATCTCGATATTTTTTTCCATAAAGTAAAAACAAAACAGTCCTAGTTACCTGAAACACTAAGTACGTCATTATCATGGCTTAGTTATTTACTAAACCAAAATAATGACTTACAAGGTCAAATTAATGACTTACTGTAAGTAAGCGTAGCAATAAGCGTTTGAAAAAAAAAAAGTGTTAAAAGTGGAGGCACATGCTGACATAAGCTCAACTCATCATGCTTAATATATTACAGCATTTGGGAAGCCTGTAGTTTATTTTTATTATGTAAATGTTACATTTTTATCAACATGTTATAGCAGGGAAACTAGGCTGCTAAATTCCTAATGATTAATATATCCATCCATCCATTTCCTACCGCTTATTCCCTTTCGGGGTGGCGGGGGGCGCTGGCGCCTATCTCAGCTACAATCGGGCAGAAGGCAGGGTACACCCTGGACAAGTCGCCCCCTCATCGCAGGGCCAACACAGATAGACAGACAACATTCAAAATCACATTCACACACTAGGGCCAATTTAGTGTTGCCAATTAACTTATCCCCAGGTGCATGTCTTTGGAAGTGGGAGGAAGCCGGAGTACCCGGAGGGAACCCACGCATTCACGGGGAGAACATGCAAACTCCACACTGAAAGATCCCGAGCCTGGATTTGAACCCAAGAGTGCAGGAACTTCGTATTGTGAGGCAGACGCACTAACCCCTACTATAGCTAAAAAAAATAGTACAATAGCAACAGGAGAGACTATTCATCCCTGAACACCATGGAGTTCATGTAGGCTTTATGATGCAGTTACATTATTATATCAACTATCAGAGACAGAAACTCTTCATTTAACATACCGTATTTCCTTGAATTGCCGCAGGGCATATAGTATGCGCCTGCCTTGAATTACTGCCGGGTCAAACTCGCTTCCCCAAATAATTTGCGCATTCTTAGTATTACCGCCTGGTCAAACTCGTGACACTTCCCCTGTCATCATTTTCAAAATGGAAGAGGCTGATTTCAATACCTGTAATTTGAAATCGCATAAAGGGAAGAAGTTATTCAGTAGGATTTAAGGTCCAAGCTTACATCACACTCAAATTTTACTGCATACCTTTGGTAAGTGCCGGAGTGAGAAGAGGTTTTAAAATAATTAGCGCATGCTTACTTTTATCGCATGCCTTTGTTAAGCGCAAGAGTGAGAAGAGGTTTTAAAATAATTAGCGCCCTGGCGGCAATTCAAGGAAATACGGTAATGTCCTTTTTTGCTGCTTCAAAACAGCTCAATCAACACAAAAAAAGGAAAGTGAAATAACTTAGCTTTTAACTGTAAGTCAGTAATGCTTGTCTTTCTCTCAGACAGACAGGGCTTTGCTGTCCGTAACACACACACACACACACGCACGCACAGCGTGCTAACGTTACGCTAATTAGCATTCACCTCAAGGACTGTGAGCGAGCTGAGGTGCCGCTTATGTTTCTAGAACGTCAACGGGCTCATAGTGATGTTACTAGTAGTTGACTGGGAAGTATTTATTATTATTTGGGGAGAGTCCGCTGCCTTACCTATTAAAAAACACCTTTCTGCTCGCTCCACATTACATGCGCTCTGAATACGCACTGCTGATTGGCTGTTACCGCTCTGCGTGTAACCAATCAGATGGTTGTGTGGGTGGGACAATGCTGAGTGCTGCAGAGACGTACTGACAGAGGCAGACGCAGAACTAAGCAGAGCAGCTTGTCAAGACGGTTTTTGCTGTTGTTTTTTTTTTGTTAAGACTTTAGTTTAGGCGGTGGCTCTTTGTTGTTAAGGCGGCTGCGCGAAACCCGGGCTCTTGTTCTACTAATTACATTGCGGTAATTGTCTTATTTGGCTCAAAACAGTGTTTGTTTGTGAAATGTATCCAACGGTACCACAGAAAAGGGAAATGTGTTCATGTAGCTTGTTGTAGCTATGTAGCTCTTTTCCTAGCAGAAGACAGTGGTTTGGTTTGTTGTTGTTGTTTTTTTTGCAAAAAGTCAGATACAAGAAAAATATTTAAATTCTTCACTGAATGAATGAATGAATGAATGAATGAATGGGGCTGCCAATATTCTATATACCAGATACAGTATATACCTCAATCTAACCTCAAAAACGTTCAGAGAAAAAACAGAGGGAAAATCAAACATTTACAATAAAGTACATTTACCCTGTAAAGGATCAGCACGTGTAAAAAAAAAAAAGGTACGACCAGGAATGGTTTTCAATTTTACAATAACAAAATACATGGTGACACAAATTATTTGATGACAACTTTTTTATACAGATTACTTGTTTTTTTCCTTTTCTTGTCTCAGTGAGCGACCTGTATTAACATTAATTACAGCATATACACTGAAAGTAGAAAAAAACTAACTATAAAGGCATTATATTGATATATACATTGACATATACATATACAGTATATATATAGTAGGGTTGTACGGTATACTGGTACTAGTATAGTAATTATACTAATACTAATTAATCAAAAATGATACTATACTCTGAAAAGTACCGGTTCCCCCCCCTGTCATAATATTGCTGGTTTTACAGGCAGAGGAGCATGTTCGGCAGCGCACATATACAGAGTACTTACAAGCAGACACGGTGTGTAGACAGAAAAGGGAGAACGGATGCAACATTGGGCCTAAAAACTAACGAGAAATGTTATAAAACTGAAACGTCACCAGGAAGAGGTGCTTTAAGACATGGGTAGCTAGCTAGTGGCTAGCTACTTCTAAATCACTAATCCTCGCCTCCATGGCGACAAATAAAGTAAGTTTCTTACAAGTATCATTATCGCTGGAGGACGAGGAATAGCTAAACTTGCTTCACTACACACAATAACTCTTAAAACGCCATGGGTGGATCTACACCTGGCATCCACTGTAATGATACCAAGTACAAGAGTGTAATTGGTATGATTACATAAATTTTTTTTAATCTTCACAAAATCTTTATTCATTTTCTTAAAATTCATATTATGTTTATAAATTCAGTAAATATGTCCCTGGACACATGAGGACTTTGAATATGACCAATGTATGATCCTGTAACTACTTGGTATCGTATCGATACCTAAATTGGTGGTATCATCCAAAACTAATGTAAAGTATCCAAACAAGAGAAGAATAAGTGATTATTCTATTTTAAGAGAAGTGGAGATAGAACATGTTAAAATAGAAAGTAAGCAGATATTAACAGTAAATGAACAAGTGCATTAATAATCCATCTTTACAGTTTGTCCTTTATAATCTCAACAAAATAATAGAATGAGAAATGACACAATATGTTACTGCATATGTCAGCAGACAAATTAGGAGCCTTGTTTGTTTACTTACTACTAAAAGACAAGTTGTCTAGTATGTTCCCTATTTTGTTTAAGGACGAAATTGTTCTATGATTGCAATAAGAAAGATATGTTTAATGTACCCTAATATTTTTTGTCAAAACAAAGCCAATAATCATAAGTTTTCCTTGCCCTTTTGTGGGTTCTTCCGAGGATGTTGTAGTCGTAATGATTTGTGCAGTCCTTTGAGACATTTGTGATTTGGGGCTATATAAATAAACATTGATTGATTGATTGAATGACATTTTTGTGGTCCGGTACCAAAATATTGGTATTGGTATATATACATACATACATACATATACATATATGTAAGTGTGGGAAAAATCACAGGACTACTTCATCTCAGAGATGAAGTAGTCTTGTGATTTTTCCCACACCTACATATTGCGCTCTACCACGGTATCGAGCACTATTCTCTGGATAATCCAATCAAGACATATATACACATATATATATATATATATATATATATATATATATATATACACACACATATATATATATATATATATATATATATATATATATATATATATATATATATATATATATATATACACATACATATATAAATACATATATATATATATATACATACATATATATATATATATAAATACATATGTAAATAAATACATATATATATATATATATATATATACATACACATATATACACATAGATAGGGTATATGTTTGCGTACTCACTGGGCTGTTGAGGATCATGAGGCACTGGTCAAAGTGGTGATGTTCCATGGTGGAGTGGCAGTAAAGATGAGCAAGTGGATGGTCACTCCTTGATTATTATTGATATTATTATTAGTTAACATATTGCATATACATGTACAAAAAATGTTTAATAATTTTTACCTTTGGATGTACGAGTTGTTCACTCCTCTGTGGTCCAGGTCGTGGCACAGAGTGGCAATCATCAGCGCCAAGACTTCTAAATCTCTCAGATCGTTCTGTCACAAAAATCATTTTAGCCTGTTATTTAGCTAGCTAAAAATAATAATAATAATGCTTTTAATTTTAGAGACAAAAATGCATATTTTTACAGGTAAAAAGTTGCAATATGATAAAATTACGATATTGTTTTTGGAAAAGTCCTGAGTTTGCATGAATGAAAATGTAATCTTAGAACAAAGTTGTAAGTTTACATTCTGGTCAGTTTTACAAGAAAAAACATAACATTTTGGAGCGAAATTTCAAAGAAAATGAGTCATAGAAAAAGTCAGAAGTTGATCATTAAAAAAAAAAAAATTTAATTTGTTAACTTTATCCATCCACCTATTTTCTCTGTCGCTTGAGCTCCTTAGGGTCACAGGTGAGCTACAAGCTATCCCAGCCGAGAGGCGGGGTTGCACCCTGAAGTGGTTGCCAGTCGGGCTGCACCATTTGGGGACCGTACCTAATTGCCAATTTGATATTATATACATTAAATGCGTAATACTGTGAAAATAACTAGTGAAGGAAGATTACTTTTACACTTTCAATCAACATAATCTTGTCTGACACATTCCAACAATATGCAATTATTTATTTTTTCAAATATTTTCAAAATATAATAGAAATTAATATAATATATATAATAAAATATAAAATAAAATATAAAAATATATTTAAAAAATATTTGGATTTATGCAGACCGACATAATGCTCTGAAACAGAAGACACAACCTATAAAAAAATATACAGTGATTAATAACCATTTATAAGGATAGACACTTTTATTCCTCGTTACTGCAGGATTATTTACCATTAGAAGGTAAACTAAATACTTTAAAATAAATAAATAACCGAAACAAAATATTAAATAATCTAAATTCTGTAAGCAAAAATGTAACTTCAATCGATATTGAACATTTTAAAGTGCTTTTTTTTTTTTCCAGTACTCGTCCATGTTGATGGGCTCATATTGCCCATCCGATTTGATGAGCTGAGATAGGCACCAGCGCCCCCCGCAACCCCAAAAGGGAATAAGCGGTAGAAAATGAATGGATGGATGGATGGATAAATAAACATTGATTGATTCATTCATTCATTGCAGTTAGCATTACTCTGAAACAGAAGTGGCCGGGGAGAAGGAAGTCTGGGCTTCTCTGCTTAGGCTGCTACCCCCAAACCTTGACCCGACTCCAGATAAGTGGAAAAAGATGCAACATTAGGTACTTTCATTGATTTAGAACAAAACATGATGTCTATTCTGCATAACTTTGTGTTCCTTGTATGGTGCAAAGTCATTTCAAAACATGTTTGTTCCCAAACCTGCAAGCGGCCTGATCTGAGGACCGCAAACATGCACTGTGCAGTGTTGAAGGCGTGCCTCCAGTTGTGGTAGGCTATGTTCTTCCTGTAGTTCTTCTTCACGCTCAGAATCCACTGGCACAAACTCTAAAAGAACAACAAAAAGCTACTATTGTTATCCCTGTACTGCTATTGTTAAGGTTTAGAGCATGAGGAGGAAGCGCCTACCGCCTGCTTCATCTGGAAGGTCTGGACCAGGTTGAGGTCCACGAACATGCGGACCGTCCCTAAAGTGGTTTCGGCGTCCGACAGTTCGAAGTCACTGAAGCTGAAGTCCAGAAGTCGCAAGGACTGCGCCGATGGGATCGTGGCTGCCTTCAAAAACAAAGATTTGTATTATTGCTCACACTACTATTTAGGTGATTGATTGATGTTTTTAGTAGTCATAAAGAGACTACCGTATTTTCCGGACCATTGGACGCATCGGATTATAAGGCGCATCTAATAACTAAAAGTTCCTTGTGTGAATAATATAAACTCACTACACCCGTATGTTTTAGCGCTTTCACGGTGAGTGTACTGAGAGATATAAGTAAGAAGTTTAAACTACTTTTTATTAGAAATGGCAACAGTGGAGGATGAATGTCCCTGTGAGGAGGCGTGGCCTGCAGCCCTGCAGCGAGGTGGGGTGTGCTGGGGCCGGCTCCGAGATCTGCGACAGGTGCGTCGACCTGTCACTCTACAAAAGGGCAGCAGCCGAGAAGGGGGGGGGGGGGGGGGAGAAGTTGGAGCTGATGAGAGAGAGAGAGAACCCGAGAACGAACCCGAGCGAAAGCGAGAGCGAGACAGACACGCGGAAGGCTGAAAAGCAACCAAAAGAGCACGACTGTCACCGGAGCCAAGTGCTGAAAAGCAGAAGGGCAAGAAGTATGCCTTCTATTGAAAAACCGTCCGACCGGAACTCTCTAATAACTAAAGTTCCTCGGGTAAATAATGTAAACTCACTACACCGGTATGTTTTAGCACTTTAATGGCGAGTTTACTGAGAGATATAAGTAAGAACTTTACACTGCTTTATATTAGAAATGGCAACAGCGGAGGATGAATGTCCCTTTGAGGAGGCGTGGCCTGCAGCCCTGCAGCGAGGCAAAGTGTGCCGGTGGCGGCTCCGAGATGGGCGACAGGTGCGTCGATGGCCCACTTGGGCGCAGTTGTCTGATCACCTGTCACTCTACAAAAGGAAAGCAGCTGAGAAGGACGAGGTGGGAGAAGTGGGAACTGATGAGAGAGAGAGAACCTGAGCACAAGCGAAAGCAAGACACGGAAGGCTGAAATGCCACCCAAAGAGCGTGACTGTCACTGGAGGCGAGTGCTGAAAAGCAGAAGGGCAAGAAGTATGCCTTCTATTGAAAAAACGTCCGACCGGAACTCTCTAATAACAAAAGTTCCTTGGGTGAATAATGTAAACTCACTACACCATGTTTTAGCCTTTTCATGGCGAGTTTACTGACAGATATAAGTAAGAACTTTACACTACTTTATATTAGAAATGGCAACAGCGGAGGAGGAATGTGCCTGTGAGGAGGCGTGGCCTGCAGCCCTGCAGCAAGGCGGGGTGTGCCGGGGCCGGCTCCGAGATCGGCGACAGGTGCGTCGATGGACGCAGTTGTCTGATCACCTGTCACTCTACAAAAGGGCAGCAGCTGAGAAGGACGGGGTGGGAGAAGTTGGAGCTGATGAGAGAGAACGAACCCGAGAACGAACCCGAGCACGAGCGAAAGCGAGATGCGGAAGGCTGAAATGCCACCCAAAGAGCGTGACTGTCACTAGAGGCGAGTGCTGAAAAGCAGAAGGGCAAAAAGTATGCCTTCTATTGAAAAACCGTCCGACCGGAACTCTCTAATAACTAAAGTTCCTTGGGTGAATAATGTAAACTCACTACACCAGTATGTTTTAGCCTTTTCATGGCGAGTTTACTGACAGATATAAGTAAAAACTTTACACTACTTTATATTAGAAATGGCAACAGCGGAGGAGGAATGTGCCTGTGAGGAGGCGTGGCCTGCAGCCCTGCAGCGAGGCGGAGTGTGCCGGGGCCGGCTCCGAGATCGGCGACAGGTGCGTCGATGGACGCAGTTGTCTGATCACCTGTCACTCTACAAAAGGGCAGCAGCTGAGAAGGACGGGGTGGGAGAAGTTGGAGCTGATGAGAGAGAACGAACCCGAGCACGAGCGAAAGCGAGATGCGGAAGGCTGAAAAGCAACCCAAAGAGCGCGACTGTCACCAAAGGCGAGTGCTGATAAGCAGAAGGGCAAGAAGTATGCCTTCTATTAAAAAAACGTCCGACCGGAACTCTCTAATAACTAAAGTTCCTTGGGTGAATAATGCAAACTCACTACACCGGTATGTTTAAGCGCTTTCATGGCGAGTTTACTGACAGATATAAGTAAGAACTTGACACTACTTTATTTTAGAAACGGCAACAGCTGAGGATGAATGTCTCTGTGAGGAGGCGTGGCCTGTAGCCCTGCAGCGAGGCAGGGTGTGCCAGGGCCGGCTCCGAGATCGGCGACAGGTGCGTCGATGGACGCAGTTGTCTGATCTCCTGCCACTCCTGCACGAGCGAAAGCGAAAGCGAGAGCGAGACGTGGAAGGCTGAAATGCAACCCAAAGAGCATGACTGTCACCAGAGGCGAGTGCCTGGAAAGCAGAAGGGCAAGAAAACAATAGATTCTTGCAAAATAAACAAAATATCTAAACTGTCAAGTCCGTCATTAGTGGTCCGAGGAACCCCGAGGTACGAGTCCTCCACAGTCCCATAACAAGAAGATAAAGAAAAAGACGAACCTTATCGACTACGGTTTTCACACGGACCACAAAGGCGGACGAGCGCACATTTTCAGGATTCATGCAGATCCCAAGAACAGATCAGCAGGTACCAGAAGGTAAGAAAAGTTGCTTTTGCATAATATTGCGAAACAAACGCCAGATAATATGTCTTACCTTATACACACACCATAATAATAGTGGTATGTTTATTGCGGCAACAATCCATCAAGCGGTGCGGCTTCATACCTTACCAAAGTTGTACTAAAAAATGATGATATATTTTGTGTACTGTTCTATATTTTCAACGGAAGATATACAATTTTACAGTGTACACACATACTGAATCTTATGTGTGACTGCCATCTACTGGTCACACTTATCATTACACCATGAACCAAATAAAATAGCTTTGAAGTCAGTAAGCACAACCAAAATTATTCCGTACATCAGACGCACCGGGTTATAAGGCGCACTGTCGAGTTTTGAGAAAATGAAAGGGTTTTAGGTTCGCCTTATAGTCCAAAAATATACGGTAAATCAGGGATCACTTTAGAGAGTGAAGTTGGAATAAAACAAAAAAAGACTAACTAACTGTACAGTCTATACTCTATAGGCTAAACTTTGTACCGGAAATAGTTTACTATAAAAGTCAAAATATTCCCCAGAAAACACAAAATTTCAATGAATACATATTGTCCCACTATTTTTAGCTTTTCTAGACACTCAAAGTGCTTTACGATGAGAACTGAAAACCCGTCATTGATTCACCCCACATTTACAAGAATATGGTGGTAAGTAGAGATGTCCCGACAATATCAGACTGCCGATATTATCGGCCGATAAATGCTTTAAAATGTAATATCGGAAATTATCGGTTTCGGTTTCAAAAAGTAAAATGTATGAGTTTTTACGGTTTTTCACACGCACAAATGAATGCAATGCATACTTGGTCAACAGCCATACAGGTCACACTGAGGGTGGCCGTATAAACAACTTTAACACTGTTACAAATATGTGCCACACTGTGAACCCACACCAAACAAGAATGACAAAACACATTTCGGGAGAACATCCGCACCGTAACACAACATAAACACAACAGACCAAACACCCAGAACGCCTTGCAGCACTAACTCTTCCCCTGAAGTGTTCTGTGGTCTGACGAGTCCACATTTCAAATGGTTTTTGGAAATATTCGACATTGTGTCATACGGACCAAAGGGGAAGGGAACCATCCAGACTGTTATCGACGCAAAGTTCAAAAGCCAGCATCTGTGACGGAATGGGGGTGCATTAGTGCCCAAGGCATGGGTAACTTACACATCTGTGAAGGCACCATTAATGCTGAATGGTACAGTACATACAGGTTTTGGAACAACATATGCTGCCATCTAAGCGCTGTCTTTTTCATGGACGCCCCTGCTTATTTCAGCAAGACAATGTCAAGCCACATTTAGCAGGTGTTACAACAGTTTGGCTTCATTAAAAAAGAGTGCGGGTACTTTCCTGGCCCGCCTGCAGTCCGGACCTGTCTCCCATTGAAAATGTGTGGCGCATTTGAAGCGTAAAACACGACATCGGAGACCCCGGACTGTTGAACTACTGAAGCTCTACAAAAAACAGGAATGGGAAAGAATTCCACTTTTAAGGCTTCAACAATTAGTTTCCTCAGTTCCCAAACGTTTATTGAGTGTTGTTAAAAGAAAAGGTGATGCAACACAGTGGTGAACATGCCCTTTCCCAACTACTTTGGCACGTGTTGCAGCCATGAAATTCTAAGTAAATTAATATTTGCAAAAAAAAAAAAAAGGTTATGAGTTTCAACATCAAATATCTTGTTTTTGTAGTGCATTCAACTGAATATTGGTTGAAAAGGATTTGCAAATCATTGTATTCCGTTTATATTTACATCTAACACAATTTCCCAACTCATATGCAAACTGGGTTTGTACAATGGATTTGGAAAAAAATGGGTAAAAATACTTCACTACAAATGAAGTACACATTTGTGTACTTATGGGCTAAGTACATCATTTTAAAAGATGAGTTTTTGTTTTTATTCTAATTAGGATCCAATAAGCCCAAATAGCAAAGATAAATTAAAATGACATGTAAACAAACAGCTCGGGCCTTAAGAGGTTAAGTTACATTTGTTCCAGTCGGCCATAGTGTACATCAACATTTCATATACCGCACGTAAATGATGCACTGAGAAGCAAAAACTGCTCAGACTACCAATTTGTACTAAAAGTAGTCTGCTGCAGACCCTTAATAGTGTCCGATATTGTTGTCCCGTGCCCATAATGTCGCAAAGTTTTTGCTCAGCATACGAGCAGGAAAGTTATCACAATGTTACGGGAGAAAAGTTGCAATACTTTAAATCAAAAGTACTTTGATATTGAACATATTAAAGTTAAAATACCAACGATTGTTGCACACGCCTGGTGTGGTGAAATTATGCCCTGCATTTGACACATCACCCTAGATCACCCCCTGGGAGGTGAGAGGAGCAGTGAGCAGCAGCGGTGGCCACGCCTGGGAATAAATTTTGGTGATTTAACCCCCAATTCCAACCCTTGATGCCGAGTGCCAAGCAGAGAGGGAATGGGTCCCATTTTTTATAGTCTTTGGTATGACTCGGCCGGGGTTTCAACTCCCAATCTACCGATCTCAGGGCGGACACTCGAACCACTCAAAGTTTTACGTAATAAAGTCGTTACCTGGAGTTTCTGGGACTCTTCCAAAGCAGCAGAAGCATGATACGAAAGAACCTGCAAAAAAATAAAAAAAATACGTATCATTAGTAGCGCAACTAATTTGTAATAGCCAGTATTCCTAATATTTCCAGAAATTTAATTCCAGTTCTTAATAGGATATTTTTCAAGATTTATTTTGAGCATATCAGGATTGACATGTAAATATAACGAATAAAAGTGTACAAGTCAAAAGTAAACATGTCATAGAATGACAAGAAGTAAGTCAGAGTATTACAGTAGGAAGGGAATTTCTATGGTCCCGTTTGTCACAGTTTACCTGACACGTGAAACGTGACAAACTGGAAAATGCGCTATCAGCTTCAGCCGCCAGATGGCAGCGGAGTTTTAAATATCTTAAAAAGCGTTTTGTTTTTTTTGGGCAATTCAAACTTTGACCAGAGCCTCGGTTGCTATGTAGAGTGCCGTTTTCCATAATTTTCAGCAGAATGCATGGCAAAAATGGTCCACTCCCCCTCTTCCTCTCACGCGAGATTAACCCAGCAATGGGGTCACATGAATGAATCCCTTGTGTACAAAAAAAAAATATGTCAAAAAGTACTTTTTTATAAGAATCAAT
This sequence comes from Nerophis ophidion, assembly GCF_033978795.1. Taxonomy (NCBI): domain Eukaryota; kingdom Metazoa; phylum Chordata; class Actinopteri; order Syngnathiformes; family Syngnathidae; genus Nerophis; species Nerophis ophidion. The sequence continues at coordinate 6,650 of NW_026906982.1, read as the reverse complement.
TCGTACTATTACGAAATAAATTTTACTAGAAATGTGTGTTTTTTCTGAGTGGAAAGTTGTAATATAAACATGTCATAGAATGACAACAAGTAAGTCTAAGTAGTACAGTAGGAAGGGAATTTCTATGGTCAGGTTTGTCACAGTTTACCTGACACGTGAAACGTGACAAAATGGAAAGTGCGTTATCAGTTTGAGCCGCCAGCAGAGTTTTAAATATCTTAAAAAGCTTTTTTTTGGGGGGGCAATTCAAACTTTGACCAGAGCCTCGGTTGCTATGTAGAGTGCCGTTTTCCATCATTTTCAGCAGAATGAATGGCAAAAATGCTTAACTCCCTCTCTTCCTCTCACGCGACATTAACCCAGGAATGGGGTCACATGAATCCCCTGTGCACAAAAAAAAATGATGTCATAAAAGTAATTTTGTTATAAGAATCAATTCGTACAATTACGAAAAAATGTTTACTAGAAATGTGTGTTTTTTTCTGAGTGGAGAGTTTTACGAGAAAGTTTTAGCGCAAATGAAGTTGTGGCCTAAATCTTTCAACCTTTTTTGAGCCGAGGCACATTTTTTGCGTTGAAAAAATCCGGAGGCACACCACCGGCAGAAATCATTAAAAAAACAAAACTCAGTTGACAGTAAAAAGTCGTTGTCGAAATTGTCGCTCCTTTTTTGGTGCCTTTTTCTCTTTTGTGGGTATTTTCCTGTCTTCCTTTTAGCAATATTCCCCGCATCAACTTTGTTTCAACAATCAAGAGTATTTCAGTTGTTTTTATCCTTTTTTGGGGGCGGGGGACATGATTGTCATGTCATGTACAGATGTATGTTGTGGATGCCATCTTTGCGCCACAGTAAGTCTTTACTGTCGTCCAGCATTCTGTTTTTGTTTACTATGTAGCCAGTTCAGTCTTAGTTTTGTTTTGCATTCCCTAAGCTTCAATGCCTTTTCTAAGGGGCACTCACCTTTTGTTTATTTTTGGTTTAAGCATTAGACACTGTTTTACCTGCACACTGCCTTCTGCTGTTCCTGACATCTACAAAGCAATTAGCTACTTGCTGCCACCTACTGATATGGAAGAGTATTACACGGTAACTCTGCAACGCTCAACAACAACACATCATTTGCGGACTATAACTACTGGTTTGCGGGGATATTGTTGATTGTCATGTCATGTACGGATGTACTTTGTGGACGCCGTCTGCTCCACGCTCTGTAAGTCCTTGCTGTCGTCCAGCAATCTGCTTTTGTTCAGTTTTAGTTTAATTTTGCATAGCCTTCCCTTAGCTTCAATGCCTTTTCTTAGCGGCACTCGCCTTTTGTCTAATTTTAGTTTAAGCGATAGTGAAGTGAATTTGTGAATTATATTTATATAGCGCTTTTTCTCTAGTGACTCAAAGCACTTTACATAGTGAAACCCAATATCTAAGTTACATTTAAACCAGAGTGGGTGGCACTGGGAGCAGGTGGATAAAGTGTCTTGCCCAAGGACACAACGGCAGTGACTAGGGTGGCGGAAGCGGGGATCGAACCTGCAACCCTCAAGTTACTGACACGGCCGCTCTACCAACCGAGCTATACCACCTATACTTTTTATAGCTATACTTTTTACCTGCACACTGCCTCCCGGTGTCTGCATAATTATGATCACGTCAAACCATGTTCCCGACACCTACAAAGCAATTAGCTACCGACTGCCACCTACTGATATGGGAGAGTATTCTACGGTAACTCTACCACGCTCTAGACAAGGGGTCGGGAACCTTTTTAGCTGAGAGCGCCATGAAAGCCAAATATTTTAAAATGTATTTCCGTGAGAACAGTATAACATTTTTAACACTGAATACAACTGTCAGGTTCAAACACTGATTATATCTATTAAACAGACAAGAAGCAAGGAATTAAACAGAGACAGGATTCAATTTAGCTCAATGAGGAGAAACCCGTAGACCTGTACCCTTGTACAGTGTCGTCCCACGCTCTGACGAGAGAATTCTACGCCTCTTCTTTCATTTGGACTTTCCCTGATTACAACAACTAAATGTGTGCATCTCTTATTTTTTAATAGAATTGTTATTCTGAAGCTAACCAATAATAAATAAAATACTTTGGACCATTAATGGGACTTGTTGAACAAGTGCGGTAGATGGATTAAAACGCATGAGAATGTTTTATATTTTGAAGGTTATTTTTAACACTGTGATTACCAGCGAAATTATTAATTACTTATCGTGTTAAGCAACGTCAGCTAAGATTTATCTGTGAAAAGAGCCACATCTGGCTCGAGAGCCATAGGTTCCCTACCCCTGCTCGATACAGCACGGACACTGAAAAACAACACATCATTTGCAGACTATAATTACTGGTTTGCGAAAAATATTTTACTCTCCCACGGCACAGTGGTTGAAAAACACTGGTCTAAGGGATGAAATTCTTCACATTACAAAGGGTTTCAAATATTTTTGTGACGTCTTGGTGGCATTGTGGTGACGAGTTGTTCTCTCGTGGGTGCAGCGAAGATGGACACACCGTGAGGTAGGAACAATAATTTATTTATACTAACTAAAACAGACTAAGAACCAAAAACACTTGCTCGAAGGCACTAACAAACAAAACAGAAAGCGCTAGCATGGGCTAGGGACAAACAACCGAAATAGCATGGAAGCTAATGTACACGAAGGTAGTTACCACAAGGCTGGAAAGAGCGACGTCAACTGTAGCGTGAAGCAAACGAGAGTCCAAGAAAGAATGTCAAACAAAGGCGGTCTTAAATAGGGAGGTAACTAATCAAGGGCAGGTGTGCGTGATCAAAGGAGGGACAGGTGACACTAAATGGGTAACTTTGACAAAGGAACAAAACCAGGAAGTGCCACAAAGAACTGAGGAAGACAAATACTACACAGAATGTGATAACAAACAGAACCAAAACCAGAATATGACATGATCCAAGACGTGGATCATGACAATTTTGAGAGTAAAATCATTGATCAGAGAAAGCTAAATGTGCATGAGAATTAGAAATATTATTATTATTATTATTATTATTATTCCTGCTTCCCTGCTTTAGCTGCTGCCCCCGCCACCCGACCTTGGATAAGCGGAAGAAGATGGCTGGATGTATGGATTATTATTATTATTATTAACTTTTGAATCAGCCCAAACAAAGTACGTTTGAAGAAAATAGGTCGAGTCAGGTGTAATATCACGAGAACACAATAGGGGGTATTTTATTTATTTTATTTTTTTAATGTACGATTACAAGAACCATACATGCGAATGGAATTAATATACAAGAAAGTCGTGATATTACTAGCAAAAAGTCATCTATTTTTGGGGGGAAAAGTAGTAATCTTATGAGATTAAAATTATTGCCAAGTAGCTCATAATCGGGAGGGTAATGCAAGAGTGACTCGTGATGGGTCCCGGCAACACCGATGCGTCCAGCTCATAGAGCAAAACCCTGTGTCGGGGCACGTACCGCTTTTAGAAAGTCACGTGATCGAGCATGAGCTGTTTCGCTCACGTGACCGATACGCCTACTGTGTCGCAGTGACGCCTGCGCGCCAAACTGTGTTTATGAGGAAGCGCATCCAGATGGATCCACATTCATTTATTTGAGGCGGCCCGCCACAAAAGAATTACGGCCGCCACAAAAAAATAAAAATAATATATATATATGTATGTATATATATATAATATGTCCGGCTTTTGACTCGCTCGACCACTCATAAAAGCAATGGGACTCTGTCTGTGAATGGAGCTTGTAGTTACACATTATATAAATATTATATAAATATGTATATAAATATGTACATAAAGTGTTGTAATTATATTCCAACTCCGTGTTCTTCTTGGGCATCGCCGCCGCCGCAGCCTCCCCCTCCCCATCCCCATTTTACGCTTCATAATGCGCCACACATTTTCGATGGGAGACAGGTCTGGACTGCAGCCGGGCCAGGAAAGTACGCGCACTCTTTTTTTACGAAGCCACGCTGTTGTAACACTTGTCTTGCTGAAATAAGCAGCGGCGTCCATGATAACATTGCTTGGATGACAACATATGTTGCTCCAAAACCTGTATGGACCATTCAGCATTAATGGTGGCTTCACAGATGTGTAAGTTACCCATGCCTTGGGCACTAATACACCCCCATACCATCACAGATGCTGGCTTTTGAACTTCGTGCCAATAACAATCCGAATGGTTATTTTCCTCTTTGTTCTGGAGGACACCACGTTCTCTGTTTCCAAATATAATTTTAAATGTGGACTCGTCAGACCACAGAACACCTTCCCACTTTGCATCAGTCCACCTTAGGTGAGCTCGGGCCCAGAGAAGCCGGCGCCGATTCAGGATATTGTTGATAAATGGGTTTGGCTTTGCATAGTAGAGTTTTAACTTGCACTTACAGATGTAGCAACCAACTGTAGTTACTGAAGTGTTCCTGAGCCCATGTGGTGATATCTTTTACACACTGATGTCGGTTTTTGATGCAGTACCGCCTGAGGGATCAAAAGTCCGTAATATCATTGCTTACGTGCAGTGATTTCTCCAGATTCTGTGAACTTTTTGGTGATTTTACGGACCCTCGATGGTAAAATCCCTAAATTCCTTGCAATAGCTCGTTGACAAATGTTGTTCTAAAACTGTTCGACAATTTGCTTACCAAGTGGTGACCCTCACCCCATTCTTGTTTGTGAATTACTTAGCATTTCATGGAAGCTGCTTTTATACCCAATCATGGCACCCACCTGTTCCCAATTAACCTGCACACGTGTGGGATGTTCCATATAAGTATTTGATGAGCATTCCTCAACGTTATCGGTATTTATTGCCACCTTTCCCAACTTATTTGCCACGTGTTGCTAGCATCAAATTCAAAAGTTAATGATTATTTGCACAAAAAAAATGTTTATCAGTTTGAACATCAAACATGTTGTCTTTGTAGCATATTCAACTGAATATGGGTTGAAATCTAACACAACTTCCCAACTCATATGGAAACGGGGTTTGTAAATGAAGATATTAAATAATCCTAAATGAAATACAACGACTTGGTTTATATTATTATATATACTAGTTAATAAAATCAGTGTCAGTTGAGTCGGTCCATAGGTTGCCTGTAGTGATTTTTAATGTCCAGCAGATGTCAGTATTTAGTGACACAGTATCTACACATTAGCAGTACAGTTTTGCAATGTGTCCAAATGCTTCATGACGCCTCATCAACCCGTCACTAAGACTGACGGCTCCGGACAAAGGCGTGAAGGTAGGATTTGATTTATTTAACATAAATCAACCAACTAGCAAAAAATACAAAGAACAAAAAGGCAAGCGTGCCTGATACACGTAAAGCTTAGATTTAACGGAACAGGAAATCTTACCTGGCAAAGGCGTGACACAAACAATGAAGACTGACTGGCAAAATCAAGCTTAAATAATGCCTCTGATTAGTGCTCGGGAAGCAGGTGAGCGGGCGAGCACTAATCAGAGACAGGTGAACACAATGAGTAACCATGGCGACCAAAACAAACTCAGGTGTCACAAACAGGAACTAAAGGAGTGCAAAACTAACAACAAATAACGAAACTAAACATGATCCGGAACACGGATCACGACGGATGGATGTATTTTCTTTTTTTTTTAATTCATTCTAAATAATAAATAAATGTGTATCAAAAGTCTGCTTGCAACGAAGGCAATGTGAGACGCTCTATTTTGCCCTTAAAAACATTCAAACACCTCCATGATGTAAGTATGTATGTATGTAATGTAGTAACATTCATGATAACATGTAATATATACATGATGTAAGTATATATGCAATGTAGTAAGGCGCATTTTTTTTAATTGAAAAAAATCCAGAGGCACACAACCATCAGAAATCATTGAAAAATAGAATAGAAGAGAGAATAGAATAGAGTGGAGACATTATTGTCATTATATTTGCATATAGCGGAATTAAGGACTCCAATTTAAGGTGCAATAGTGGGAACAAATATGGGATGAAAACAAATTGCACAATAGAAAATAAAGAAAATAAAAATAAGAAATGAAATAAACAGACTACTAACCACTAAAAATGATAAGCAATCCTCTAAATCAGGGGTGTCAAACTCAAATACAGAGTGGGCCAAAATTTTAAACGGAACAAAGCCGTGGGCCAAGGTTGAACAAATTAACCTTTTAATAGGGACCCTAACAAGTTTTGCATTAGATACTGATAAACAAGGCTTCTATAACTTTGTGACATGCAAAATCCAGTTTCAAACAATAATAATAATAATAAAAAAATATAAATGGAATATCAAATAAAATTTAAATAAAAATGTTATGCCTTTTTTTCTATTTGCAATCTTCTGAGATAAATATCACATTTTTTCCACAGGCTAATAATAAATTTTAAAATAAAATAACAATGATGAATGAACCCAACATTCAAGCTTTGAAGTAGCAAGAGAAAATGCATGAATAAGACGTTAATTATTGGTCAGTTTGCTGGAAGTTTCCCGGAGGAGTTAGTGCTGCAAAGGGTTCTGGGTATTTGTTCTGTTGTGTCACGGTGCGGATGTTCACCCGAAATGTGTTTGCCATTCTTGTTTGGTGTGGGTTCACAGTGTGGCGCATATTTGTAACAGTGCTAAAGTTGTTTA